>NC_025994.2:91236763-91456763 GCF_000442705.2 Elaeis guineensis | reverse complement strand
ATATCTTACTAGCTAGCAATGATTTAGATCTCTTGTATGAAACTAAAAGTTTCCTTTCTGAATATTTTGACATGAAGATACAAAAGATGCTTCTTACATTCTTGGTATAGAAATCCATCGCGATAGGAATAAAAGATTACTTTGTTTATCTCAGAGAAATTATATTACTAAGATTCTAAAAAGGTTTGAAATGTCAGACTACACATCACACTACAAGAATATTGAATATTAGTGATGGTATTAGTGATGAAAAAAATTCTATCACTAATAATACCTTTTAGCCACTATAAAATTGATCAAAAATCTTATTGTTGCTAATAGTATTAGCAATGATTTTAATGTTTAAAATTTTTAAATTTTTTATAATATTTAAATATAAAATAACTAGTAGCGATGGTAAATTTGTGTTATTAGCGATAAAAATCTTATCATTGCTAATAATTTTTTAAAAAAATTGATAATTTAAAAAAATAATTTTTTTTGAAAAATTATTAGTGATGGAATACTACAAGAAAAGAGAGTTTTTATGATAATTTTTTTTGTAACAAATTTTTTTTTTATCATAAATAATACTATTTATGATGTTTTAAAATTTTCATTGCTAAAAAAAAACTATTTACGATGATATTATATTTTTATCATAAATAAATAATATTAGTGATGAAAAAAATTTCATCATAAATATAATTTATTTGTGATGATTATTTTTATCATAAATAATAAAATATTATTTTAATTTTAAATTTTTAAATATTATCGATGAAAAACTTTTCATCATAAATAATACAAGTGTTTACGATGAAAAGTGATTTTTCATCATAAATATTTGTTATTTACAACTAAAAATTTTTGTCACTAATATTTAAAAAAATAAAAAAATTTTAAAATTTTGAATATTAAAGATTATTTGTGATGTAATTTTTCATCATAAATAATTATCTTATTTATGATAAAAATAATATTTATGTCACAAATAAAAATTATTAATATAATTAACGACGCAAAGGTTTTCGTCACAAATAATCTTTTTTTGGTGGAAAAATTTTTTTAGCAGGAAATATATATTTTTTTGATGGGAACTATTAGCGACGAAAATTTTTTCTATCGTTAAGAACATTATTAGCGATGAAATTTTTTTTTCATCGTAAATAATATTTTTTATGTAATTATTAGTGGTAAAAATAAATTATTAGCGATGAAAATTTTTATCACTAATAGGTCACATCCCGTCAAGTCCCATCCTGAAACTCATTTTCTTCCCCTCCCCCCCGATTTCGTGCGAAACTGGTCCCCCCCTCCCCCTCTATGCTCTCCCCCCTCTCCCCGCCACATCCATCGTTCGGTCACTGTCGCGTCCTCTGTCATCGCCGTCCGTCGTCGTCGTCTCCATCTCCGTCCGTCACCGTCGCTGTCCGCCAGTAAGGTAAGGTTTTTTTTTTTTGGTGTTTTCTCGAGCCACCGATGGGCCATCAGGGATGGGGGAGACGTCAACGAGGATGGGGCCGGGCCGGGCCGGCAGGGATGGGGCTGGGTCGGGTCGGGCCAGTGGCGCCTGCATCTACCATTGGTAAATTTTTTTTTGGAGTTTTCTCGAGCCACCGGGGGGTCGATGGAGATGGCCCGGGCTGGGCCGGCGGGGATAGGGTTGGGGCTGGCGAGGATGGGGCCAGGTTGTGCCGAGCCTACGGTGCCTGCGTCCGCCGTCATTAAGTTTTTTTTTTTTTTTTTTGGTGTTTTCTCGAGCCACTGGGGATGGGGTCGAGTCGGCGGGGATGAGGCCAGGGCCTGCAGGGATGGGGTCGGGCCGGGCCGGCGGTGCGGGCTGGGGCCGGTGGGGATGGGGTTGGGTCAGGCCAGGCCAGCGACACCTGCATCCGCCGTCGGTAAGTATTTTTTCTTTGGTGTTTTCTTGAGCCATCGAGGGGCTGATGGGGATGGGACCGGGCCGGGCCGAGTCGATGGGAATGGGGCCAGGCCGGGTCAGTAGGGATGAGGCTGGGGCCGGTGGGGATGGGGCCGGCAGGGATGGGGTCGAACTGACGGGGATGAGGCCGGGGCCGGCGGGGATGGGGTCGGGGAGGGGGCGACCGAGGGAGATGGGGTCAAAAAAATTATTTGATTAATTATATTTATTACATATTATTTTTTTATATTACTGTTGAAATTATTTAATTATTTGATTAATTATTTTTTTACTAACACAATGCATATTACTGTTACTTATTACAATTTAATTATTTTATGTGCTATTTTGTATGCTGCTAAAATTATAATTAAATTCAAAATATATTTCTATTTCAGAGAAAACTCTATTGAAATTTTTGATGAAAAAATTTTAATATGGAGTTATTCTTTTTTGATAAATTAAAAATTCATCTTTGAATGTATATTCAAAGATGGTAGTTAAATGCATGTTTAATGTTTTAAGTAAATTTTTTATGTCGATGTAAAACTAAAAATCATTACTTGTTGAAGTTAGCACAAGAGTATACTATATAGAGAGAATAATACGGATGTCGATGATCGACATAGGAGAGAATTTGCAAAATAGTTTGGTGATTTTGTAAGTTGTATTAGTGATCTGTTATTTATTTAATTATAAATAATATTATTTGAACCAATATAATTTTTTATGTTATGGTGTAGATGAAACATAAGTATTTCAATAAAGAAGTGGGTGTGACTGATGAGTTGTATGATTTAGCATGTGATCCCGATCAAAGGGTTAATTACTATGCATCTTGTATCATTGGAGGAATGAGATTTCACACAAGAAAGCTTGAGATGCAACGACGGACCTAGAATAGTGGGATTGCTATAATAGGATATGAAGGAGAAGAAGAGATTGATTATTATGGTGTACTGGTAGGTATCATAGACTAAAGTATGGGTCTAGTAATTCTATATTCTTATTTCAATGTGAATGGTGAGATATTATAATAAAAAAATTGGTATTCATATCGATTCACACTTTATCAGTGTAAATTTTGCACAAACATGGTACCAAAATGAGCCGTATATATTAGCAACTCAAGTGAAACAAGTAATATATTTGAAGAATCTAAAGTATCGAGGTAATTGACGTATATGACATACTAACCCGATTAGAGATGGATAAAAATTCAGATTTATATGAAGAGAAAGCTTTTCAGCAAGAAGAACAAATATTAGCTAAGCTTTTGGTTGATGGAGAACTTGTAACGGCACCTTTGAATAGGGCTGATCTGCCGTCCAATGAAGTTGAAGCTAATTTTGTATTTAATCTTGATGAGTCGGAGGACGACGATCAGTTCATAAATGATGATAAAATAGAAAATGACACATATATCGATTATTGTATTTCGGAGGAGGATCTACACATCGAGGAAGATACAAATATTGATGAGTAGATCTATATTCTTCATTCAATCTTCTCTTGCAATAATGGTATGCGATATAATTATATTCGTTAGAATATTATTTATTTATTATTATTATTATTATTTAATATTATATTTATTTATATGTTAATTATTGCAGATATGGCACCAGGAGACAGATGACGACGTTCGAGTTCACAATCTAGCCCGAAGGTTGAGGCGCCTTTACCGATCTCCATTGCCGCACCAGCTCCATTATCAGAGGGTCCTGCACCGACAGATCCCAGTGAGGTGGGTCCCAGTGAGATGGATCTGAGTGGTATTATTATATTTTTTATATAATAAAATTTGATTCTTTTATTTGGATAGCTATCATTCTAATGATTTATTTATTGTTGTTTCAGGCCAATCTTCATCTGTAGTGAGGCGAGGGCGAGGTCCATCAAAGAACCTCATTCTAGAGCATTGGAGATGCAAGCACTTGGGATAGCATCTCCATATCGAGATACCAGCCAGCTACACTAGGCCTATTAGGGGATGGTGCGAGCTGTGATAGACTAAGTTGGGCATCATATGCTACAGCTATGCCCCCGTGACGCTCTTCGAATGGCATCATATTTTACCGACTCAGGGAGAGATTTTGTACACCCACTTACAGGTAAAATAAATTATATTATGAATATTTAATTTGTATAGTATTCTTCTAATATTTGTTATTGATAGGGTGTATTCGACATCATTAATGTTGAGGAGGATTGTGTGAGGCGAGCCATGGACACTCATTTATCATTGCGTTTCTGAGATTATCGCCATCACATGCATCAGCATTGGTACCATGTGGTGCAGGATCATAGGGAGGAGGCAGCGTGACAGCAGCCCTATGACAGTGTCACTATGGATGATTGGACTGTCATATACCGGTATTACGAGGATCCGACATATCAGGTTACACATCTAAACTTCTTCTTTTTTTAGAGTTTAATGATTAAATTATTTATTCTTAAATTAAATTTGTTATCTATTAATTTGATTAGTAACTGTATAGAGAAGATGTGTCTAGAACGCCATGAATCGGACGATACAGATCGTACCGCATTATGAGGGTTTGAGATCGTTTGTTCATCACATGGAGCACATGGTAGATAATTTTAAATTTTTAATTAGCATATAATTCTATAATTATTTAAAATTTTTTTAATTAATTCTCAAATTACAGAGAGATGTTGAGAGTGACGAGCTTTCTGGTAGGATTGATATCTACCAGCGGATCTACCAGCGACAGTCAGGGGAGTGGACGATGGGGAGCCAGGAGTTTTTTTGTAAGTTTTTTCAATTATTTTTCATTCATAGTCTGATTTTTATTATAAAATAAAAATAGCTATAACTTTAATTTTCAGGACTGTATGACAAACATGAGATCCCAGTCTACTCCTGAGGGCTCGATCGCACCTATAGATGATGAGATCTGTGATCAGATGCTTGGTACGAGATCTTATTATGTTAGGGGTCTAGGGTATGGGATCACTGCTCCCTCATTGTCACGCTCATCTAGGACTGACATCCATTCTGCATGCGAGGCTCGACTGACGGAGGTGCAGAGGTAGGCTGTTGTGGATCGACAGCAGGCTGAGCAACGAGCTCAAGAGTTGGTTGCATACGTCGACGAGTATCAGCAGCTTCAGATTCAGATGATGGAGTGGATGGCACAGATAGAGCAGACGATACAGTTGATAAGACAGCAATAGGCTGGTCTGAGCTCTTTCGAGCGCTCTCCTTCCCCAGCTCGTTCTCCAGATGCTAACATTTGACGGCTTCTTCATATATTTTTTTATTTTTATTTAAATTTTTTTATAATTTTAATTTAATATAATAAAATAATAAAATTTATTTATTTATTATATAAATTTTTTATTTTTATTTTTTTAATTTATAAAAAATATTATAGATATAAATTAAAAATTATATTCATAAATTATTTTTTTAAAAAATATGATTAAATTATTAGTGATGAAATTATTTTTGATGAAATATTGATCACCAAAAATATTTTTGTATGATAATTTAATTTTTTAATAAATATAAAATTATTAGAATTTTACATATAATTAATAGCGATAAATAATTATTCATCGCAAGTAGTTATTAGTGATAAAAATTTTTATCAAAAATTACCTTATTTATGACAAAAGATTTTTGCCACTAATATTATTTAATTTTATTTTTTTAAATTTTTTTTATTAAATTAATAATGATGAAAAATTTTTATCGTAAAAAATATTTTTTGCGATGAAAATTTTTCATCGCTAAAAGTTTTTAAAAAAATTTATTTCAAAAAATATTTTAATTAAATTAATATTGGCAAAAAGTCTTCATCCCTATTAATGTTTTATTTTTTAGTGACATTATAATTCATCACAAATACTTTTTTTATGATTAAAATTTTTTGATAAAAATATTTTAATGATAAAAATTATTCATCGTAAATATCATTTATTAGTGATGAAATATTTTTTCATCATAAAATATTATCAACGACGTGATTATTTACGATGAATATTTAGCAATGAATATTTTATCGCTAATAATTATTGGTGATGAAAATAGATTGTTAGTGATGAAAACTTTTCATCGCTAATAACTTATTTTGTTGTAGTGGAATTAGCGACGGAGATACTTTTCTATCGCTAATAATCTAAAAATGATTTGGATTCAAATTGAATCTAATTTAAAATTGATTCAAATCTAATTAAATTAAATCTAATTTAAATCAATTAAAAAAAATAATTTTTAATTTGGATTCAATTTAAATTCAATTCGAATCCGATTTGGATCCAATTCAAAATTTTATCAAATCTAATTTAATTAGACTTTGAATCTATATCCTAATTGGATTATAAATCTCTATTATTCTAAAATTAAATGTAGCTTAATTGAATTTAATCTGATTTAAATTAATTAAAGAAAAATAGTTTTCAATTTGAGTTTAATTCGAATCCAATTTGAATCTAATTCGAATCTAATTCAAAATCTTATCAAACTTAATTCAGTTAGACTTTAAATCTAAGTCCTACTTGGATTATAAAATCTAAATAGCCTTAAATCAAGATAAGCCTACTTAAATTAAATCTAATTTAAATCAGTTAAAAAAATAGTTTTCAATTTAAGTTCAATTCGAATTCAATTCGAATCTGATTTGAATTCAATTTGAAATCTTGTCAAACTTAACTCAATGAGACTTTGAATCCAAATCCTACTTGGATTATAAAATCTAATTATTTTTAATTTAAATCAAATTTAATTAAATTTAATCAAATTTAAATTAATTAAAAAAATAATTTTTAATTTAGATTTAATTCGAATTTAATTCGAATCCGATTCGAATTGAATTCAAAATCCTGTCAAACCTAATTTAATTAGACTTTGAATCTAAGTCTTAATTAAATTGTAAAACCTAATCACCCTCAAATTAACTCAAGCCTAATTAAATTTAATTTGATTGAAATCAATTAGGAGAAAATAATTTTCAGTTTAGGTTCAAATCGAATCCAATTCAAATCCGATTCACATCCAATTTGAAATCCTATCAAACCTAATTCAATTAGGCTTTGAATCTAAGTCCTACTTAGATTATAAAATCCAATTAACCTCAAATTAAGTTAAGCCTACTTAAATCAAATCTAATTTAAATTAATTAGGACTTGAACCATGATTCAATTTGAATCCAACTCGAACTCGATTTGAATCTAATTTGAAATTTTATCAAATCAATTCAATTAGACTTTGAATCTAAGTCCTACTTGGATTATAAAATCTTATTAGTCTCAAATTAAGTCAAATCTAATCAAATCAAATCTGATTTAAATCAATTAATACTAAATCTATGATTCAATTTGAATTCAATTCGAATCCAATTTGAATCTAATTTGAAATCTTATCAAACCTTTCAATTAGACTTTGAATTCAAGTTCTACTTGGACTATAAAATCTAATTAGCCTTAAATTGAGTGAAGTTTACTTAAATTAAATCTAATTTAAATAAAAAAAAATAATTTTCAATTTGGATTCGATTCGAATCCAATTCAAAATTTTGTCAATTTTAATTTAATTAGTCTTTGAATCTAAGTCCTACTTAGATTGTAAAATCTAATTATCTTCAAATTAAGTCATATCTAATTAAATTTAATTTGATTTAAATTAATTAGAAAAAAATAGTTTTTAATTTGGATTCAATTAAAATCTAATTCGAAATCCTATCAAACCTAATTCAATTAAGTTTTGAATCCAAGTTTTATTTAAAATATTAAAATTTAATTAGCCTCAAATTAAATCAAACCTAATTAAATTAAATCTAATTTAAATCAATTAAAATTTGATCCATAAATTAATTAAGTTAAAAAATTTAATAAAATCCAATAATAATTTTTAACGACCCAAAAATTGACTAAGGAAAAAAAATTTAATATTAAAATTTAATATTAAAAAATTTAATATTATTAGAGATGGCATTAGTGATGGAGTAATATACCGTCGCTAATAATTTTAAAAAAATATTATTTAAAAATTTTTAAAAAATTTAATATTAAAATTTAATATTTTAAAAATTTTAATAGTATTAGCTATGGTGGATGGGTATTAGTGATGGAATATGCCATCGCTAATACCCTGACATGCAAAACGGAGGTATACCAATCATATTACCGATGGCCATCATTGCTGTCGGTAATAGTCTGGCTAAACAATACCCCTGACCCACTGGAGGAAAAAAAAATTCGTGCTCGTTCTCCTTTCCTTGAATTTCTTCTTGTTCTCCTCTTTTCTGGCTTTTCACCACATCGCTAGCGCTTTCTCCTGACCGATGGTGACCCCCCTCCCTGGTGCATCCTTTCCAGTATTCCCTGCTCCCTGCGCATCCTCCTTCCCGATGTTTCGACCCCGCCAGTGCCTCCTACGCCACAGCCCCGAGTCCACCACCCCGACCTCACCTTGCCCACGACCGCCCCGACTCCATTGATGCCTTCTATGCTGCTGCCAAGAGCCAGCTGCCTCGGTCGTGACTACCTCGACTCCACCGGTGCCTCCTATGCTATGGCCCCGAGCCAGCCATCCCGACCCCACCTTGCCCGCGGTTGCTCCGACCCCAACCCTATCGGTGCCACTTATGCCGCAGCCTTTTGGTCGCTGCCCCAACCCCACCTCACCCGCCACCCCGGCCCCACCTCGCCCGTGGCCGCCCCAACTCCACTGGTGCCTCCTACGTCGCAGCCCCTAGCCAACCGCCTCGGCCCCACCTTGCCCACGGCCGCCCTGACCCTGTCGGTTTGACCCAAAGGCCCTGCCCTATCGGCCTCCCCATGGCCCCATCCTCATTGGCCTAATCGTGCGTCCCCTGCTTGCCATCCCGACCCTACGGCCCCTGCCCCGCAGTCTTGTCCTCGTGCCAGTGCGCCTACTATTATGAGTATTAGCGACGATATTAACGATGGTTAGTATTGTCTCATGGTTAAAGGTGCAGAGGAACTTGCAATGCCTTATTTTTCAATGGCTATATTCTTATGGTTGCCTTCTTACTTTTTCTGATGATGATCCAAACTAAATGGATATTGAAGGGACTAGCTTCTTTTTGTTCTTCCCATATGATATCTTAAAGCTGTTGGGTGCCAAAGGATTTTGGTTGCTATATTCTTATGGTTTTCCTCTTATTTTTTCTGATGATGATCCAGGTTAAATGGATATTGAAGGGACTGACCTCTTTTTCTTCTATCCATATGATGTCTTAAAGTTGATGGATGCCTATGGATTTTACTTGCTATATTCTTATGGTTGTCTTCTTATTTTTTCTGATGATGATTCAAACTTAATTAATGGATATTGAAGGGAATGGCTCTATAAATTACTATGGGCTCTTTTTTTTATTCTCATGTGATGTCTCAGACCTGATGGATGCCGATGGATTTTGCTTGCCATTTTCGAGGACAACAGAAGATGTTACGCAATGAGAACTGATCTCTTCTTTTGTATGTTCAAAGTTCTACATCTTTTTTTCTCCCTTTGGGAGGTCATCAGCCCTGAAGCAGCAACTTGCTGGTACACTATAGACTAGAACTTACCTTCCCTTAAAAACCCCCCTACAAATAGTAGTTGTTTTGGAATCCTACAAATCTAGAAATTCATGGACTGGGGCTCCACTTGCCTAAATATTTATTTATTTTTACTAGATCAACTTGATGCCTCTAGTAACATTGTCCTTAATCTACAGTAGATGATGCACCACAGTAGACCTATCACTAGACCCGTTAATTGATGTCGATCCTTCATCAGAGAGATTGATATTATGTAAGATTATTAGTTAGCATCTATGATGTATCAGCAGAAAAATATTTTTCATCCAGCAGTACATGATAATATGTTGGTCTATATGGCTACAAAGATAGAATTCAAACTCCATCGGATGACAAATACTTGTGACAAGTTATCTTTCATCGAAGAAGAACTACTTCTTGCAGAAACTAGGATACTCAAAAGGGAACTGAAATCATACATCATCAAGATCTGGGCAGAAGTATCCTATTGATGCAGTCAGATATCTTTTTTCTGATTTACGTTTCAAACTAATATTACTCATTTTTTCTTTAGTTATAAATTATGCACGTTACTTTGATGAACGTAGTACAAAGTTAAGGTATCATGATATATAGTTAAATAAATATGATACATAGTTATTTTATTCTAGCGCATAGTTAATATAATATGATACATAGTTATTTTTATTTTTAGAGATTATAAATCATGTTTTTTCAAGATTGCAACGGTTACAGTTGAGGGAGCTCTGGAGGAGAGAGCTCTCATGCAACCAGCTCGTATGATTCTGCAGCACACATGCTATGTAGTAAATTCTAATACTTTAGTTATTTTTTTATGTAATTTTATCCTTTATTATCTAATATAACATTTTTTATGATGTCTTGATATTTTTGGGTTCGGATGACAGGGGGTCACTAGTGATCCGAAGTCACACATAGTAGCAACTGGCTCTCAAACATAGAGACGTGGTAGAGGATCTGCCCAGCTCACGGCACCTCTAACTCAGTCGGAGGATAGAGAGCTCATCCATATTCAAAGCCGCTCGTAAGTACTATATCTTTACTGAATATGTTTAAAATTTAGCCATTGTAGAGTCTAATATTTATTGATCAAAATTAATTTTATAGCACATTTAAAGGAAGCTTCATACCTCGTATGGTTATCAGGATCATCTGATGATTAGTGTTGGGGCCGGTGGACATGTTCTCTAGTTGGCCATTGGGGGCATGTGATGCAACCTAGGAGATATTTTTGATAAGTTAAAGATGTTTAATTTAATAATTTATGATAGATTTGTATTCTATTTATTAATACATGCTTGCTTCTACTTGTAGGACTACTACCGATTCTCATCTCCTTAGGATGAAGAGGTTGGCCATCCGATCTTCGAGTAGATGGCCATACATAGGTTTCGAGATGGACTACATAGCCTACGATAGTTCACCATCAAGCATTTCGATTCTCAATCACCATCGGACTGAAAATCCTACAGAGATCATTGAATGCAGATGGACGTATGGGTGGCCCTTAATGACCAGTGGAGCAACGAGGAGTATGTCGATAGGTGGTAGAGGGTCCGACAGAATCGAGCTATCTAGCAGGATTCGATCAGGCACACGGGTGGCTCCATCAACACACATATTGTGGTCGATAGATTGATAAAAAATCTATACCAAAATTCTTCATTAGAACTGTAAAAATTTTTATATGTATATTTTAATTAATTTAATTTTATTATTTATTTATTGTAGATATGGCAGCTTCGTCGTCTACCAGACCAGCTACAGTTGTGGTGGGCCACACATCAGTTTAAGAGGACTGGTGACTATTTAGATTCTATATCACGACAGATTATGGTAAGAACTTCAAACTTTATTTACTAATTAAGTTGTTACAGGATTTGATTTTTATATTAAAATTAATTTATTTTTAAACTGTGCAAATGCATTACGCGGCGTATGTTGCTGAGAGATATGGTAATGATCCATCTTCTCAGCCCCCCTTGACCTTGAGGGATGGCTCAGTGCCATCAGGTGGGTGAGTAGGAGCCAGATCATAGGATTCGGCCACAGCTTCGATCCTCCATCGGCTCGATACCTTTCGGTGTTCTCACGGGCCTCGATGTCCCAGATCTGGAGTGATGCGCACATGGAGGAGGTCGTGTAGAGGCTTCTAAGTCAGTAACCTCAGAGCCTCTTAAAAGCCATCCGTGATACAGTCATGGAGCTTCTTCGAGATCCGCAGTGCGACTGGCTGGGCTCGTCACCTCAGCCATCACATCAAGTAATTATATTACTAATTTTTTTTATTTATTTTAAGTTTTTATATTTAAAAATTTTATATATTTAGGTTTGAGTCTGAGAAGGAGATCTAGAAGCTAAAAATTCAATCTAACCATCTAACTGATGGGTCAGAGGTGTCTATAGCTCTGTATTATCGAATAAAATATATAAAAATAATCTGTTTGAGAATCAAAAGAATGTGTCAAAAGATATACCTCCATATCAAAACTTACTAATATTATTTTTTTTATTACAGGATGTTAGGATATTCGACTCTCATCCATCAGTTGTTGGAGAGGAGTAGGTGGAGGAGGAGGCAGATGACAAGGAGGATCGACCTGATTTTTTTTAATGTATTATTTTTTTTGATATTGCTTGTAAAAAAATTATATAACTTATATTTTTAATATAATATAATTAGTTTTAATTTTTGATTATCATATTATCTTTGGATTTTAATTATAACAGGTATTAGGAACCCTAATTCATCATGATTAATTAAAATATATTTTTTTAAAAAATATTATTATTAATTTTATTAAAAAATAAAATTAATTATTAGCAATGGTATTAGTATCGGATAGTACCATTATTAATATTTTTTAAAAAATTATTTAATATAAAAATTAAAAAAAATTAGAGACAGTATTATTGGTCGCTAATAATTATTAGTGACAGTATTAGCCATGAAAATACTATCGTTAATAGTTTCTTTAATTTTTTTAATAATTTAATTTAAAAATTAAAAATAATTAATGATGGAATTTTTTCATCACTAAAGTCGATGCTAATAGTCTTATTAGTGATGGATTAGATTTTTATCACTAATAAAAATATTTAGCAATCAAATTTTTTTAAATTGACTATTACGATAGAATTAACGACGGTAAGTGGACTATTAGTGATAGCAACTAGCTGTCACTAATAGTCTAGATTCTTGTAGTGTCAAGTGAAGTGTCAATTATTAAGGATGATAAATTTAGTAAATTTGAGTATCCCAATAGTGAGATTTAAAAAAATCAGATGGAGGATATACCCTATGTATCTATAGTCGGTAGTCTGATGTATGCTTAAATATGTACTCATCCTGATATCAATTTTTTTTGAAAATGCTTGGTAGACATCAGAATGATCTAGGTATGGACCACTAGAAAACTACCAAGAAGGTGATGCGGTATCTTTAGGGGACTAAGGATTATGTGCTCACTTATAGGATGATTGATCAGTTAGAGATGATCGATTATTCAGATGCAGATTATGCTGATTGCCTTGATAGTAGAAAATTCGCATTAGGTTACATCTTTCTGTTGACTGGTAGAGTAATTTCATGGAGGAGTACAAAATAGCACATTATTGCCTGCTCTACTATGGAAGCTAAATATATAAGCTGCTATGATGCTTTCTCATATGCTCTATGGTTGAGCAAATTCATCTCAGAGCTTAGAGTTGTAGATTCTATTTTCAAACCACTAAAAATTTATTATGATAATTCTGTCATAGTTTCTTTCTCTAATAGTAGTAAGATGACCAATGCAAACAAGTACATTAATGTTAAGTATCTTACTATGAATGAGAGAATTAGTAATCATCAGTTGTCTATTGATTTTATTGGTACTACTTGTATGATAACTGACCATTTGACAAAAAATTTAATACCCAAAGTTTTCAAAGAGCATATAATAGTTATGGATATTTATCATTAGAATGTTTAATTGTAATAAATACTTATTTTGAGATTTTTTAATAGTTTGATGATTGCTATTACTTCTGTTTAATTATTGTTTGTATATATTATGGTTGACTTTTATCAAAATTAAAGTAAACAGAAGTGTCATTCATATGACATAATAATGGGACCATTATCATAAGCATTATGATTTTTGATAGCCTATGTATTCTAGTATATAAAACTAGGTTAAGTGAGAATTATTGATGTCATGATGCATAGAAGGGAGTATGTCAATTGAGATGTATAACCACCATGATCTGTGTTAATGGTTTTTACTTAATCAAAGTATAAAGGATCTTTCAAGGAATAGATAATTGGATAAATTTTTTAAAAATCGAGTGTGCACTCATCAAATCGATTTCAAAAAATTTTCATTCAAAACTGTTGTCTTGAAAATTAAAATATTTTATTTTTAAAAGTAAAATATTTTAAAAAAATTAAAGAGTTATTTTTAAATGATAATATAGGCCAAGTGGGAGAATGTTGGATTTGACTCCTAATATGACCTAATTATCATCTAGTTAGGTTTAACTCTTTGGGTCAGCTATATATCCTGAATCAATTACAGTGAGCTCAATTAATTAAGAAGATCTATTCCAGATAAGATTTAGACTGAAAGTTCAACTCTAATTAGGAATAAATATTTTGATGTGATAAGATAAGTATAGATATAAATAGAAATGGCTTAGTCCCTTTTGATGGGTGAGGAGAGAGAAGACTAGCCGTATGTGAAGGAAGACTAGACACTCTGCAAGATATGTGATTATCGTATTAGCAAGATGATGGCGTAAGGTATGATTTTTTTATGATTTTGATTTTTACATGAATATTGAAGCACGATTCAGGCATAAAAGTATAAAATTATCTAACAGATCTACAATTTTCAGTCGATCCTTAAGAGGATTAATTGGGCCAAAATTTTATTATTTAGACCTCAAAACAGACTAAGCAAGCTAAAACTTTTCTATTTGGGAGAGATTTTGATCGGATGTTATCTTTCAATTCATAAAGAACTAGATGGAGTTGTATAAGACAAAACTGATATAGAAGTCAAGATATTTCTTTTGTAAAGTTTTAGTATTTTTTTATATTATTTTATTAATTATGTTCATTTTTAGAGAGTTAATCCCATTCAAACTAGAAAGATGAATCTGATCTAAATTTTTTAAGGGTGAACATTCTTCTAAAAGATAAAAAAAAAAATCTGATCCAAATTGTATAAGGATGGATCTCATTATTATAAAGAGAAGTTATGTATCTCATTTTATGGTGAAGAAAATCAATTGACAAAAGAAAAAGGTACTTGAGCCATAATTTCATAATCTTTGATTTTTCTATCTTTTTCTTTTAAATATTCAAGTTGAGGAGGTTGAAGAAAATTTTTCTTCTTTTTGATAAGATCAATGCTAACTTGTTCAAATATAAAAGAAGGCTCTTGAAGTGACAAAAATATCGACACAATAAGAAAACTAAACACATTTTTTTTTAAATTTCTAGAGGCCTTCATGCTAATAATTGAATGGGCTGCAATAATTTTTTTCAATTTTTAAATTTCTAAGTTCTGAGGTTTATAGTCAAAATTATGTGAAGGCAAACTATTATCACCTATTGAGGACCTACTGAACTATACTTGCTTTCTTAGTAGATCCTACAAAATTGATTGTGTAAGGAGCAGTCCAATTGGACCAACTTTAAACTAAAATCGATAGTAAAGCTGTCAATGGGCCGGGTCCAGGCCCAAGACCCATAGGTATTTATCCGACGGGTCCAGGTCTGGTACTAGCATCGGATCCATTTATCCAGACTCGGATCCGGACCCGATAAATCATAATATAGATAGATAGGGTCTGAATATTTAATACCCAAACCCGATAGATCCAAAATCTAAATAATATAATATAATAATATTATATATATTTAAAATATTTTGAGCCATTAGATCAGAGAACCAACGGCCTAAAATTTTCAAAAGATAAAGAAGCCATTCTCGGATTCTCCCATCCCTCTTTCTGTCTCACAGTCTCCCTCTCTCCCTCTCTTAGTCTCTCTCTATCTCTCAGTCTCCTCGATGGTGCCTCTCCCTTCCCTCCTCTCCTGCTTCGGGCACCCTGCCTCTCCCTCTCCATCGCAAGATCCTCTCGCCAGCGGTTGGATTCCAACACCAAGGCCGTGGATGGAGGAAATCCACTCCGAGAGGAGATCTTCTCCCTCTTTATGTGTCTCTGTCATCCTCTCTGTCTGTCTCTCAGTCTCCTGCTCTCCCTCCCCATCGAGATTCCTGCACCGAGATCCGATCTCTCCGACGGCACCGAGCCCTCCCTCCTCTCCTGCTCTCAGCTTTCTCTCCCTTTCCATCGAGATCCCATCTCCTCTCCACCTCTCCCCCTCCACTGTTGCCTTCTGTGGCTCTGTCGCTCCATGCCCCCTCCCTCTACCTCACATCATCTCCACCACCATCTGGACCACCTCTCTCTCTCTCCACCACTGCCCTCTGTTGAGATTCAATCTCTCTACCACTTTCCTTCACCATCCCGACTTCCCCTCTCTCTTCGCTACTCGTCGAACCTCGACACCAAGGCCCCTTAACTACTGAGATCTGATGTGCCCTCGCTGATTTGCTCTTTTTATAGATAAGCATTAGTAAATATCCTGTGGATCAATTTATTGATAAATATTCTTATGTGATTGCTATGAATGTATTGATAATATCCTGTGGATCAATTTGTAGCCATCTTTTCTTATGTGATTAATTTTAAATTTCTATCATGCCCCAAACCCAGCACTTGAGTTGGGCACGTGACACGGCCACATAAACCCTAGAGCAGTGCCCTAAGAATCATGTAAAGCTTAAATAATTAACATTTCAAAATTTAAATAATCAAGTAAATACCAAATCAATCAATCGGTCACAACTTCAAATCAAAAGTAAACTTTATTTAATACATTTATTCAAATGTTCATCGATATCAAAAAATTTAAACTAACTGAACTACTAAAGGCTTCAGTTCTTATTTGCTCTCGCCCAAACCATCCATACTAAGCATCCTGTGAGTCTGAAAAAAAAAGAAAGAAATATGAGCTTCTCCAGCTCAATAAGAATCACTGCACATGTACATCAAGCCAGTAGATAAAATTAATATTTTTTAAAACCAATATAATTTTGTGAAGACTCATATGTATATAATAACTAAAATATTGACATAAATATGTATTTAATAATATGGGTCTTCATATATCATCAAGTGAAGTCTTCATTCATTGTTGAATTACATATTATATATTTCATCTTTTCACATATTTTGGTTTAACAATCTTTTATCCCTTTTTGGCTTTGGACTAATCCAGACCATTCCTCAATCTCTTTCCAATCTAATTTTTTTTTTTTCATATAAGCCTTTCAAGGCAGTCCCAGGATGAGCTCCTGATCGGCTATCCCACGTATGAAAGCTCGTGAGAGGTTGTCCCAGGCATAAGCTCCTAACGGGCTGTCTCAGACATGACCTCCTAGCCGGCTAATCCACCTGTAAGCCAGTGGGGGCTATCCCAGGTATAAGTTCCTGACGCACTGATCTATATGTCGAGGCTAATCCAAACCATATCTTTTTTATTTAATTATTGATTTTATTGAATTTATTCTAAATTACAGAATGATAAAATTGATAATTCATATCCATAAGACTCATACCATCAATCATAAATTTTTTTTCATAATATGCTCATATTTAAAAAGATTCATATAAGCCATATATCGGTGTCTCAAGCATAGAAAACTCATCGATTATAAATCCAGTATTGTAAATTTGACAATATAAGATTAACGAACAAATAACATATATAGTGATGATCATGTACAGGATTCTTATCTCGATTAATAAAAAATTAAATTCACAGCCTTATAGTCTGAAAATCAAAATCCTACTCATTGTCCTCTTATTCGTTGGACCGTTCTCCTATCAAACAAATCAATTTAACCAAATTAATTTTCTAAAAAAAATTATAAATTGAGGTTTATTGGAACCCTTACCCATGTCCCTCTTATATATATATATATATATATATATATATATATATATATATATATTTATATATATATATATAATTTTTATTTAGAGAAGAGAGAAGAGATTTCTTCTCCTCTTCCCCCCTGATCAAAACAGGGGACCCGACCCCCATCCCGAATGCCTCCCCTTCCCACGGCCAAGATAGGCCATCTTCGGCCACCTTCCTCGGCAACCCTGATGGTGGCGAGGCTACCATCCTGGTGGCAACCCCACCCGTCCCTGCTGCCGACGATAAAAGGAGAGAAACAACACAACAAGGGTGCCTTGTTTGAGCCTGAACCGGTATCTTGCCGACTTCCAAACACGTCGATGGCCGGAAGGATCAATTCGAAAAGAAGGAAGAAGGAACATACCTTGTTCCGATGGCCAAAAATAGCTCCGGCGGCCCCTCTCTTCCGATCAACCACTCACGACATTCTTTTGAAAAAAAATCCCTCAAATTCCTTTAATTTCTTCGAAATTTTTGTTGTAAGGTCCTAAGGGAGGAAAGGGGGTCTTATAAGGAAGGTCTTCTACCCTAGCCAGACTCCTTGAGTCTGATTTCATCGGAAACGGAGAGGAAGAAGACTTCGATTAGGAGTCTTCCTCCTTCCGTTAAATTTTTTTTTCTTCGTTGGGCCGTCTAGGGTTTACAAGCCCAAGAACCTAGGCTGTTACAATCTCCCCCCCTTAAAAAATTTCATCCTCGAAATTTACATATCTGAGTTTTCGAAGAGTTGTGGATACTTGATCTTCATTTCTGTCTTGAGTTCCCATGTAGCCTCTCTCTTGCTATGATTGCTCCATTGGATCTTCACATAAAGAATAATTCGATGTCGTAACACCTGATCCTTTTTGTCAACAATCCGTACTGGATATTCTTCATAAGTCAGATCCTTCTGAAGATGCAAAGGTTCATAACTCACCACATGACTTGGATCTGGAATATACTTTCTCAACATTGATACATGAAACCATTATGTACACCAGATAAAGCCGGTGGTAATGCTAACTGATATGCAACCTCTCCAATCCTGTCTAAAATTTCAAAAGGATCAATATACTTTGGACTCAACTTACCACGAACTCCAAATCTCATTACACCTTTAGTGGGAGAAACTCTCAGAAAGACATGATCGCCTACCTGAAATTCCAGCTCCCTTCTTCTATTATCAGCATAACTCTTTTGCCTGCTATGAGCTGTACGAAGCCGTTTCTGAATTATGTATACTTTTTCCATCGTCTGTTGCACTATTTTTGATCCCAATAGTTTTCTCTCTCCCACCTCATCCCAATAAATGGGTGACCTATACTTTCTTCCATATAATGCCTCGAAAGGAGCCATCTGAATGCTTGCTTGATAACTATTATTATAAGCGAACTCAACCATGATACGTGATTATCCTATGCACCACCCAAGTCCATAACATAAGCCCTTAACATATCCTCTAGGATCTATATGGTTCATTCTAATTGTCCGTCAGTTTGAGGATGAAAAGCTGTACTAAAATTTAACTTGGTACCAAGGGCTTTATGAAGGTTCTTCCAAAATTGAGAAACAAATCTACTATCTCGATCTGACACAATTGTAACCGGTACTCCATGCAGTCGTACTATCTACTTTATATACAAGCCTGCCAATCTTTCTAAGGAAAGACCAATTCGAAAGGGTAAGAAATGTGCTGATTTCGTCAATCGGTCAATAATTACCCATACAGCATTATTATTTCAAAATATTTTAGGTAACCCAGTTACAAAATCCATAGTAATATGCTCGCATTTCCACTGAGGAATAAGAAGAGTCTGTAATGGTCCTGCTGGTCTTTGATGTTCGGCTTTTACTTGTTGACATACCAAACATTGGGCTACAAATTGTGCAATATCTCTTTTCATACTAGACCACCAAAAGTTTCTTTTCAAATCTTGATACATTTTTGTGCTTCCAGGATGTATGGTGTAAGCTGAATGGTGAGCCTCCTCCAGGATCTTATTTCTTAATCCTGGAACCTTAGGAACACATAGTCTGTTGTCAAACCTCAATGACCCATCCTCATGTTTCCAAAATTCTGTCTGTATACCGGATTTCACTGCTTCTTTGACCTTTTGTAACTCCGAATCCTCCTTTTGAGCTGTCTTAATCCTTTCAATCAAAGTAGGCTGTAGTATAAGATTTGCAAGTTGAACTTGAGGATCATGTAGACGTATTTCAATTCTTGATTTCTCCAAATCTAGCAATATAGGCTTTTGTGAGGTAATTAGAGCAGCCAATTCACCAGAGAATTTCTTACTTAGAGCATCGGCCACAACATTTGCTTTTTCGAAATGATAATTTATTGTCAAGTCATAGTCTTTCAATAGCTCCAACCACCTTCTTTGTCTCAAATTTAACTCCTTCTAAGTAAAGATATATTTTAAACTTTTATGATCTGTGAAAATCTCGCAATGCTCTCTATATAAATAATGCCTCCATATTTTTAAAGCAAAAACCACAGCTGCTAATTCTAAGTCATGAGTAGGATAATTTCGCTCATATGACTTCAATTGTCGAGAGGTATAAGCTATCACCTTTTCTTTTTGCATTAGAACACAATCGAGACTCTTACGAGAAGCATCACTATAGATAGTGAAACCTTCTATTTCGGATGAAATGGTTAAGATTGGAGCAGAGACTAATCGTCTTTTTAACTCTTGAAAGCTTTATTCGCATTCATCTGTCCATTCAAACTTTACTTGTTTATGTGTTAGACGAGATAGAGGCATATCAATACAAGAGAAACCTTCCACAAACCTTCGATAGTAACCAGCCAGCCCCAAAAAGCTACGCACCTCCGATACATTAGTAGGTCGGCTCCAGTCGACTACTGCCTCCACTTTCTTTGGGTCAACTGAAACACCATCTTTGGAGATGACATGCCTGAGGAAGGTAACATTGTTCAACCAAAATTCATATTTTTGTAGCTTTGCATACAGCTTTTTTCTCCTAAGAGTTTGTAATACAATCTTTAAATATTCTTCATGCTCGAGTGAGCTTTTTGAGTAAATCAAAATATCATCAATAAATACAACTACAAATCGATCCAAGTATGATGCAAACACTCGATTTATAAGATCCATGAAAGCTGTCGGTGCATTGGTCAAACCAAAGGGCATGACTAAAAACTCATAATGCCCATATCTAATCCGAAAGACTGTTTTTGATATATCTCCAGACTGTATCTTCAATTGATGGTAGCCAGAATGAAGATCAATTTTTGAGAAGACCTATGCCCCTTGCAACTGATCAAACAAATCATCGATTCATGGTAAAAGATATTTATTTCGCACTATTACCTTGTTTAATTCTCGATAGTCTATGCAAAGCCAAAAGCTATCATCTTTCTTCTTCACAAAAAGTATTGGAGCTCCCCAAGGTGATACACTGGGTCTAATGAATTCTTTGTCCAACAACTCTTGTAATTGCTTTTGTAACTCCTTCAATTCTGCTGGAGCCATTCGATAAGGGGCTTTAGAAACTAAACTCGTACCAGAGATCAAGTCAATAGAAAACTCAATCTCTCGATCAGAAGGTAATCCAGGCAGGTCATCTGAAAAAATATCAAAAAATTCTTTCACAATAGGGATATCCTCTAACTTGAGTTTCTTATTCTGAGTATCTAATATAGTGGCAAGAAATCCTTCACATCCTTTCACCAGGAGCCTCTTAGCACGAATAGCTGAGATAAAGAAGGGTTTATTACTCATAAAACTAAACTCTAACTGATCCAGAATTTGAAACCTTATTGTCTTTTTGAAGCAATCAACTGTAGCATGATATGCTGCTAACCAATCCATCCCCAGGATTAGGTCAAAGTCCTTCATCTCTAAGACCAATAAGTCTGCTTTCATCTTCCTATCTTCAATACTCAGTATACAATCTTTACAAATTGAATTAACCAAGATCACCTCTCCACTTGGCGTGCAGACACAAAGATTATTTTCTAAAGGTGCAGAAGACATCTCATTGGTCCTCTTAATAAAACTAGTTGCTATAAAAGAGTGGGTAGCTCTAGGGTCAAAGACATCGTTGGATGCTATTTTAATCATACCTGTCAGATATTTACATAATATTCATTTATCATTTAGGGCTATATGTCCATATATATCTAAGCATATAATATTTCATGACATATATATAAAAGAACTTTAAGAGATCGGTTCAGTACCTGTCACCACTGAGTTAGAAGCATTAGCATCCTGTTGTGTAAATGCATAGACTCGTCCTTGGATCCTTGATTTTTATTGTCCCCCATCTTGTCTTTGTACATCTTGGGGTGCCCGATTTGTGGGGGTATTTTAAAAATTTTGAGGCATATGCTGTCTCTGTGATTCTCCTCCACTACAGCATACAATTGCTTTATGGCCATCTCATCCACATTTATAACATTGTCCTCCAGACCATGTGCAATCTCGTTTAAGATGGGATCCTCCACATCTATAACATATAATGCTCCCCTGAGGTTGTACTTTACTTTCAGTGGCAGTCTGATTTGGTTTTGGGGTCTTTGGTTTGAAGGCTCTGATATTTTAACCTTGATAATCAATTGCTCGACCCCTTTTCTTCATACTTTTCTCTCTTGCTACTTGAGCATCATTAAGTCATTTTTCTATTATTAAGCATTTGTTGACAACTTCTTTATAAGTGGGCAGCTCAAATACAGTCACTAATTGTTGGATTCTACCCCTTAGTCCATTCTCAAATTTTTTGGCTCGGATATTTTTTTCGGCTATCAATGCAGGGGCATATCTCGACAATTCTTCAAATTTGGCCGCATATTGAGCAACTGTCATATGGCCCTGTACCAATCGATCGAACTCTCAAAATTTTTGAAGTCGGATACTCTGAGGAAAATACTTCTCATTGAAGATCTTTCTAAATTCTTCCCATATAAAAGGTACATCATTTGGCCCCATCTTTCCAATTTCCATCTCCCACCAATCGGCTGCCTCACCTTGTAACATAAAAATGGCAAAAGTGACCTTATCTTTAGCAGGACATCTCAAAGCATGAAAAACTTTCTCTATTGCTTTTAGCCAGCTTTCAGCTTCCATAGGATCTGAGGTCCCTGAGAATGCCGATGGTGCATACTTTTTGAAATCTAATAAATTGATTTGACGTTCATACTGATTTTCAGCTCCTTGTTGCTGCTGGAACTGTCGCTCCTGAAATATTTATTGTATAATCTGCTGTTGTTGTCCTTGCTGCACCTCTAATATCCTCCTCATATCTTCCCTCGCAGCCACTTGTTGTTGAACCAGTACTTGCATTAACTGGGCTGCAGTAACTTGTTCCCCAAATTGAAGTTTGGGTGCTCTTGGAGCTTCTTCCCCAGAAGTGACCACTGTAGGCTCAATAGGATGTTCTTGTTGTAGTGCATCATCAACTGGTGAGGGTAGAGCATTTTCTTGTTGCATAGCTGGCTTCCAAGCATTAGAGCCATCCGTAAATCGAGTAGGTCTCTGATTTCACCCATGCTCAGTCTCTCGTGCCATGTCAACCTACACAGTTTCACTTTAGTTAGAAAATTTAAGAAAATATCTCATATTAGTTAATTTTCATCTAAAAGTCTATCCATATACTCTCTCTCTAAAATGAACCTTAGGATTCCTAAACCTACACTTTGATACCACTCTGTCACGCCCCGAACCCAGCACCTGAGTTGGGCACGTGACACGGCCACATAAACCCTAGAGCAGTGCCCTAAGAATCATGTAAGGCCTAAATAATTAACACTTCAAAATTTAAATAACCAAGTAAATACCAAATCAATCAACCGGTCACAACTTCAAATCAAAAGTAAACTTTGTTTAATACAATTATTCAAATATTCATCGGTATCAAAAAATTTAAACTAACTGAACTACTAAAGGCTTCAGTTCTTATTTGCTCTCGCCCAAACCATCCAAACTAAGCATCCTGTGAGTCTGAAAAGAAAAGAAAGAAATATAAACTTCTCCATCTCAATAAGAATCACTGCACATATACATCAAGCTAGTAGATAAAATTAACATTTTTTAAAACCAATACAATTTTGTGAAGACTCATATATATATAATAACTAAAATATTGACATAAATATGCATTTAATAATATGGGTCTTCATATATCATCAAGTGAAGTCTTTATTCATTGTTGAATTACATATTATATATTTCATCTTTTCACATATTTCGGTTTAACAATTTTTTATCCCTTTTTGGCTTTGGACTAACCCAGACCATTCCTCAATCTCTTTCCAATCCAATTTTTTTTTCTTTCATATAAGCCTTTCAAGGCTGTCTCAGGATGAGCTCCTAGCCGGCTGTCCCACGTACGAAAACCCGTGAGAGGCTGTCCCAGGCATAAGCTCTTGGCGGGCTATCCTAGGCATGAGCTCCTAGTCGGCTGATCCACCTGTAAGCTAGTGGAAGCTGTCCCAGGTATAAGCTCCTGGCGGGCTGATCCATATGTCGAGACTAGTCCAAATCATATCTTTTTCATTTAATTATTGATTTTATTTCAAATTACAGAATGATGAAATTGATAATTCATATCCATAAGACTCATACCATCAATCATAAAAATCTTTTCATAATATGCTCATATTTAAAAAGATTCATATAAGCCATATATCGATGTCTCAAGCATAGAAAACTCATCGATTATAAATCCAGTATTGTAAATTTGACAATATAAGATTAACGAACCAATAATATATATAGTGATGATCATGTACAGGATTCTTACCTCGATCAATGAGAAATCAAATTCACAGCCTTATAGTCTGAAAATCAAAACCCTACTCGTTGTTCTCCTGTTCGTTGGACCATTCTCCTATCAAACAAATCAATTTAACCAAATCAATTTTTTTAAAAAAATTATAAATTAAGGTTTATCGGAACCCTTACCTATGTCCCTCTTTTCTTTATTATATATATATATATATATATATATATATATATATATATAAAAAATTTTTATTTAGAGAAGAGAGAAGAGATTTCTTCTCCTCTTCCCCCTGATCAAAACAGGGGACCCGACCCCCATCCCGAATGCCTCCCCTTCCCACGGCCAAGGTAGGCCATCTCCGGCCACCTTCCTCGGCAACCCTGATGGTGGCGAGGCTATCGTCCTGGTGGCAACCCCACCTGTCCCTGCTGCCGGCGACGGAAGGAGAGAAACAATACAACAAGGGTGCCCTGTTTGAGCTCGAACCGGTATCTTACCGGCTTCCAAACACGTCGATGACTGGAAGGATCAATTCGAAAAGAAGCGAGAAGGAACATACCTTGTTCTGATGGCCAAAAGCAGCTCCGGCGGCCCCTTTCTTTCGATCAACCGCTCACGACATTCTTTTGAAAAAAAATCCCTCAAATCCCTTTAATTTCTTCGAAATTTTTGTTGTAAGGTCCTAAGGGAGGAAAGGGGGTCTTATAGGGAAGGTCTTCTACCCTAGCCGGACTCCTTGAGTCCGATTTCATCGAAAATGGAGAGGAAGAAGATTCCGATTAGGAGTCTTCCTCCTTCCGTTAAAATTTTTTTTTCTTCATTGGGCCGTCAAGGGTTTACAGGCCCAAGAACCTGGGCTGTTACAATTTCAAAAAATATCAAGTGCTGAAAATTTTAATGTTGAATTTGAACAACTTTCATATTTTTATTTGTATGATCAAATGATTATATAATTTTTAGGTGTCTTTTTAGGTTATTGTATAATTTTTAGGTATTTTTTTGAGACGTTGAATATGAGTTTCAAGTATCAAAATCAGATCCGGATACCAGAGACCTATTAGGGTCTAGATTTGGTGCTTCAAGGTCAGATCCATCGGATATTTGAATCTGAGTCTGATACCAATAACTAAGATCAGATCCAAATCTGGATATCTAGATTTCTATCCGAATCCGATCTATTGACAGATCTAACCGGCGGGAGTGCTGGCTTCCATCTTAAAAAATAAAAACTAGCTATTTTTTCTACTATCAAAATAGAGTTGTGGTCACTGAGCTTTTTGTTCGTCATCTATACGCCTCTGCATTCGCTATCTACCGAGGATATTTAATTCTACGTAGAATCTCGGCTTCGAGCGGTGATCACTGCTTGGGATTTCTTATTTTAAATTCTGCACAGGACGAGCTGACGTGGAGATGGAATGGTAACAGGGTGGACAGGGTAGAGTGGGGACCATAAGGAGTGGATAAGATCTAATTAGAAATGCCACGTGACCAATGTGCGGGGGGCATGTCACCTGCGAGCGATGGGACCCCTCACCCTCAGCAAAACTTACAGTATTTGTGGGGCTGCTCGCTTTGTGCGTCTTTCTAGAAGTGGGGTCCTGGTCCTTTTGTCCGCACCCTTTCAATTGGCCTACATAATCCAATGGGACAAATGATCATAAGATCTTATTAGAAATGACACGTGACCAATATGTGGGGGGCACGTCACCTATGAGCGATGGGATCCCTCACATTCAAATTAGGATGGTAAAAATCGATCCGATTTATCAATTCGATCGATATTCGATCCATTTTAAATAGATTTGAGTTTGGATTAAATAGATTCGGATTGTAAATGAATCGATATATTTAACCTATTTAATAATCGAATCAGATTCAGATTTCAGACAGCTAACCAGTTTAATCTGTTTAATAAATGGGTCGGATCGGGTTATATCCTATTTAACCCGTTACACTTAGGGCTTAAGAAATAAGGCTTTAGCCATTCCACTCATTTGTTGTTCGATTGGTTCCGCAGCTGTTCGTCATTTTCCTCCTTTAGGATTTCTCATCCCATCCCTCCTCTCAATCGAGGGTCCCTCACTATCTTCTCCACCACCAGCAATAGGTGGCTATCCACTACCAGCTCCTCTCCATTCACGGTCCTGTTGAAAGAAACTTAGAGGAATCGTGAGATTCTGCTGGTCTGAAGCTTAAGTATTCTCTTCTTTCTCAACCTCCTCCCACTACAACAAAATAGATTATTAGCGACGAAAACTTTGCATTGCTAATAAGTGATTTTCATCGCTAATATATATTAGCGATAAAATTTTGATCGCTAATTTTTCATCGTAAATAATCCCGTCGTTGATAATATTTTACGATGAAAAAAAAATTTATCGCTAATAAAATATATTTACGATGAATATTTTTCATCGTTAAAAAAAATAGAATGAAAAAATTTAATCGAAAAAAAGATATTTGCAATGAAAAAAATTATTGGTGATAAATAAAAAATTAATAGCGATGAAAATATTTTTATCGCTATTATTTTCAAAAGTTTTAGCGATGAAAAATTTACGTCGCAAAAAATATTTTTTGTAACAAAAAAATTTCATCACTATTAATTTAATAAAATATAAATAAAATTGAATAATATTAGCGATAAAAACTTTCGATAATTCCCTGACCCACCGTCGCCGGCCTAACGCGCAAGCCTCAGCATGCAGGCCCCACATGGAAGCGGCCCACTGTCTCGACCCAGGCCCGCCGTCGTCGGCACACCGACCGTAGCACGCCGGCCCCATGCCGTTCCCCATCACTGTCCCTGGCCTGAACCCACCCAAAAAAAAATGAAGAGTCGATTTCTCCGGCTTTGGCTCATCGGCCCCAGCCAGCCGTCGTCGGCCCGACCCGTAGGCCCGGCATGCAGGCCCAACGTGGCCGTGGTCCGCAGGCCCCACGTGGCTGCGGCCCGCCGTCCCAGCCCAGGCGCACCATCCCCGGCATGCCGGCCCCGGGCCATTCCCCATCCCCGTCCCCGGCCCGAACCCACCCCCCCAAAAAAAAGATGAAGTCGACTCACCTCGATGGCGACGGTGGAGGAAATCGGGATGGTGGAGGAAATCGGAGGCACGGCATGTGGGACGCCAGGGGGGTGGAAGCTCGCCGGAGGGGGAGAAGAAGCTGGACTGCCACGGGGTGGGGAACGAGGAAGCTCGTGGGAGGGGGAGAAGAAGCCGGACTGCCGGGGTGGGGGACGAGGAAGAAAAATGATTTTCTGATGGGAGTTGATGGGACATGGGGTATTAGCAACGCAACTTTTTATCGCTAATAATAAATTTTCATTGCAAATAATCTTAACAAAAAAAATATTTACGATGATATAAAAATTTTCGTCGCCAATTAGATTATTAGTGATGGAAAAATTTTTCGTCACTAATAGTTTCCATCAAAAAAAAATCTCACTAGAAAAATTCACCCCCCAAAAGAATATTATTTATGACGAAAATATATAATTTCATTACTAATTACATAACTAGCGACGAATTTTTTTTCATCACTAATAATCAATAAAAGATAATTTTTTATTTAAAAAAGAATTTTTTCTGACCAAGTCTTGTTCCCCGTATTATTTTCTTCCATTCATTTTTTTCATCTCCTAGCCACAATAATGCAATAATATATGTATATATGTGTGTGTGTATATATATATATATATATGTATATATGTGTGTATATATATATATGTATGTATATATGTGTGTATATATATGTATATATATATACATATCTTTTTCAAAGTGATTTTAGGTTCAAAGTGATTTTACTAAAGAAAAAGGAGTAGCAATTCCGACCGGATGTAGATTGGATTATGCAGGAAGCATGAACTCCGGTACCCAATGGGCTATCATGGAAAAAGCATAGAAAACTTAGCCAACGAGGCCTTATGCATCCCATTAATATGTTCAATACCATTTGCTTGTATGCAACGCACTCTACATAGATACTTAAAGAGGACAAAAAGTATAGAGGATAATTGAACAATATTGTAACAAGATACATAAAAGAATCAAAATCTAATTGCCAACCTGTGAGTGTACTCCTCCTCCTGCATGCTGCCGTCTCTGGGTCCGAGAGAGACTTAGATTTACCATGATGTATATATATATAATAATGTAGACACCCAAAGGTGCAACTCTATCATTCTCTAGATTTACCATCATCTTTATTCTAGGACCACCCTTCGACCTTCCCATGCCCCAACATTTGCAACAACATAATCTTCGTAGGCCATGACTTTTCACGTGCTTTTTATATACACATATCTTAATATTCTACATAACTTTATTTTGCACATATTATTTTTTAAAACTATCTTATAATTTTTTGTAAATATAAAAAAAATTATTATAATATATATCCTTCAATATGAAAGCTTTGTTAAATTTTTTAAAAATTTAAAATATTAGCAATATAATTTTTTATCATTAAAAAACCTTTTAATGATGAAAAGCTTTATATCTATCGGTAATAGTTTAATTTTTTAAAATTTAATTTTTTTATTTTTTAAAATATTAGAGATAAAAAATTTACATTGTAAATAATTGATGATTTACGATCATAAAATGATTTATCATCGCAAATAGTTCATTATTTATGATGAATAGTTTTCATCATAAATTAGTTTTTATTTTTAAATTTTTAAAACATGCTTATTGGTGACGGAAAACATGTTTCCATCATTAATAATTGAACTATTAGCAACGGATATGGTTTTATCACAAATAGTTTATAATTTATTTTAATTTTTGTTTACTAATTATTTATGACTAAAAAATTTTATCATGAATAAAACCTTACTAGCGATGAATATTTTTTTTAGTCACAAATAGTTGATTATTTATGATTAATATATTCTGTCACCAATTATATTTTATTTTAAAATTTTTAAAACATGATTATTTATGATAGAAATGGTTTTTCATCGTAAATAATTAAAATATTTATGATGTAAAATTTTTGTCTCTAATAATCTACGGCTTGTGTTTTTTAAAATTTTTCAATATTTTTTATATATTAGTGATAAAAAATTTTCATCATAAATAGGTGAGTATTGATGATGAAAAATATTTTTCATCACAAATAGTCATATTTTTATAATATAATATTTTAGTCACTAATAATCTATGGCTTTTGAATTTTTAATATGTTTGAATTTTTTCATGTATTAGCAATGAATAATTTTCATTGTAAATAATTTACTAGTTATGATGAAAATATTTTTTTCATCGTGAATACTCCCATATTTGTGATGTAATATTTTAGTCGCTAATAAATTATGATTTTTGAATTTTTAATATGTTTGAATTTTTTTATGTATTAGCAACTAAAAATTTTCATCATAAATAATTTGCTATTTGTGATGAAAATATATTTTTCATCATCAATACTCCCATATTTGTGACGTAATATTTTCATCATAAATAATCTATAATTTTTAAATTTTTAAATTTTTTTATTTTTCTTCAAATATTAAGAATAAAAAATATTCATCATAAATAATTAATATTTGTGATATAAAATTAATATTCATTGCACATACTAAGATTATTTACGATGAAAATATATTCATCATGAATATTTAAAAATATTAAATTAAAATAAATATTTTATTATTTGTGATGATTATTTTCATCACAAATAATTTGTATTTACGATAATTTTTTTTCATCGCAAAGATTAAGATTATTTATGATGAAAATATTTTCATCATAAATATTTAAAAATATTAAATTAAAAATAAATATTTTATTATTTATGATGATTATTTTCATCGTAAATAACTAGTATTTATGATGAAATTTTTTTATCATAAATATTGAGCTATTTACGATGAAAAATTATTTATATTATAAATATTTAATTATTAGTAATGAAAATTATTTTTCATCATTAATATACTTATTTGCGATGAAAATATTTCTATCATAAATAAATTCATCGTAAAAATTCACTTTTCTTGTAGTGTCCATTAGACGTTGCTCCTCCCCAATCTCCCCTCACGGGAGCATCCACCAAGATCTGACCTCCATCTTTAGCTGTCAGGATGCACGACATCACAATGACAACAAACTCAGAGGAATCACGAGATTCTGCTGGTCTGAAGCTTAAATATTCCCCTCCAATCTCTGAGGTTTGTATTCGATCTAGATCCGACGAGTATTATTAGGTTGGATTTTTTTTTTTGAATTTATGTTCGGATTTCTAGGATCTCATTTAGAAGTGATCTGGTCTATTATTTGAAATTCTCTTTGTTCGGTTGGTTCAAATTAGAGCTTTTAGTCCTTTTTAGTGATCATTTTTTTTTCTTTTTGATTTTGTTCTGATTTTTAGGTTCAATGGTATTAACCTATTGATGTTCAATCTGACTCTCATTTATATATTTATTTATTTATCTATTTTTATTTTAAAGAAATTATATATTTTTTAATAAATATTATCTTGCATGTCTTATTTATATATTAAACTTTGTTTTGCTTGATATGTGTTTGCAGTATCTGTATGGCCTATGTGCAGAGATTTATTTTAAGATTTATGTATGGAGGCTATGATGATTTTGAAATATCTTTTTACTGATTCAATTATTTCTAATAGCAATAATCTTGGACGGCCTTCTTCTACCGACAATCGATTGTTATTGTTTTAATTTAGTTATAAATGAAATATTAAATCTGAGCCTTCTTTTTCTCTTACTTTCTTTAATATTCTAACTATTTTTAATTTTTTTGGTGGTTAATATAAGCTTTCATTATATAATATAGATGGATAAAGAGCTTGTCATCAATTTAGATCTGAGAAATGATGATGATGGTGCCAACGAATCGACACTTGTAGCTTCAAATATAGCTATAATTAGTGATTCCATTGGTAAATATAAAAGAAAATTAACTTCAATAGTTTATCAATTTTTTTAAATAAATGAAGCAACAAAAAAATATAAATGCATCAAGTGTGGCATGGAATATCATTTTGGTGATAAGGTTGGGACTGAAAATTTGAAACGGCATATAGAGAATTGTAAGAAGAATCATGATGCGAGGCAGATGATTTTATCACAATCTCAATGATCTATATCAATGCAGTCTAGTAAATTTAATCTAAAAAAATTTCATAAATTGTTGACATATGCAATTATCAAGCGTGATCTACCATTTCAATTTGTTGAGTATGAAGGTATTAGATCCTTATTCACTTATATTTGTGAGGATGTTAAGTTAGTATTAAAGAATACTGTTAAGGCAGATATACTGAAATTATATATATAAAAAAAGTTATTATTATAGCTACACTCAATTCCTACTAGGATAAGCTTGACTTCAGATTTGTGGACCTCTATTACGACTGATGGGTATTTATGTTTAACACCCATTTTATTGATGAAGAATGGGTGTTGCAAAAAAAAATTCTTAATTTTTATTTCAAGCCTCCTCCATATAGTGGCATATCTTTATGTGAAATGATCTATGGTTTGTTAATTGATTGGGAGATTGAAAAATAGTTATTTTGTATGACGTTGGATAATGCATCGGTAAATGATGTTTTTGTTGATATATTAAAGATCCAACTTAAATTAAAAAATACACTTTACTTAAATCGTGAGTTTTTTCATGTTCGATGTTGTGCTCATATTCTTAATTTAATTGTACAAGAGGAATTAAAGGAGATAGATGAATCTATTTATAAGATTCATGAAAGTATTAAATATGTGAGAGGTTCACAAGTTCAGAAATAAAAGTTTTTAGAATATGTTAGACAAATATCTTTAGAAAGTAAAAAAGGTTTAAGGCAAGATGTTCTCAAAAGATGGAATTCAACTTATTTGATGCTAGACAGTGCTCTTGCTTATCGTCATTCTTTTTTTTATTTTTAAATAACTCCAATTACAAGCATTGTCCATCTGAAGAAGATTTGGATAAAATTGTGAAGGTTCATAAGTTGTTGAGTGTATTTTATGATGCTACTCTTATATTTTCTGGAGTTAAATATACTATAGTAAATTTGTACTTTTCTCATATTTTTTTGATTGAGCTCACTTTAAGACAAGAGATGGAGAGTGAAGATGCTTTCATGCAACGAATGGCACGACAAATGTATAAAAAATTTAAAAAATATTGATCCAATCATTATTTAATCTTAGCCATGGTAGTTATTTTGGATCCTCAGTATAAATTTCAGTTTGTGGAGTATTGTTATAGAAAGTTGTATGGATATGGCTGTATCGAGATTATTTGCATCTGTGATTATATGTTTTCTTTCTTCAATCAGTATATAGTTTCTTCTTCTAAAACTCTAGCTATTGATACATCAACTGATGCAGCCATTGATAGTGGTACTTCTTGTGAGACTTCAGAGTCATGTAGAAAAATAGATATTTTTAAGGTAATATTAATTTTTATTTATCAAAATAAATTTATTATCTTATACATGATACTAGTTCTAATAAATAACTTACTTCATTTTTATAATGTTGTATGATTTTGATACATTTGAAAGCTTTGAATTTATGACTACTTCACAGAAGTCTGAATTGAAATTATACTTAGATGAGCCAAGAGTTGATAAAAAGTTCAATTTAGACATCCTTGAATTTTGGAGAGCCAAATATTTTCGATATCCTCATCTTTCTCTCATGACACATGATATTTTAACTATTTCAATATCTACAGTTATCTCTGAATTTGCTTTTAGTATTGGTGGGTAGGTACTTGATAAGTATCGTAGTTTACTTAAACCAGATATCGTTGAGGCCGTGATTTGCACTCGAGATTGGATATTTGGAAAGAAAGATATATAATTTAATCATTGTATTGCTATTATATTTTTGAATGAGTTTATTATTAACTATTGTAATCTTCAATACAGATGTTTTAGAATTCAAGTTAGATAAGCTTGTAGAAGATGTCATGAACTCCAGTTCCATCAATGAAACCCAATCAACTTAAGGCTCGGCCAATATTGATCCCAACCCATAATGAGATGAATCATGGTTATGCATTTTTTTTTAGATTATGTTGTTCATATTTTTCGAACATTTTATCTTATTATGTTGTGTTTTGTTTGGAGCTTCTTTTTGATTTTTGTTTGACTAAAAATAATTGATGTTGTTATGTTGTTTTTGTTTGGAATTTTAGGTACTTGTTTGGGTTTTAAGTAATTTTGAGATTATTTTAAGATTTGTATATAGAGGCTATAATGATTTTTGGATATATATTTGATGATTCAACTATTTCTAGTGGCAACAATCTTGGATGGCCTTCTTATATAGGCAATTGATTGGAGTCGTTTTGATTTAGCTGTGGATTAATTATCAGATCTGAGCCTCTCCGGTTAATTGCTGAAACTCATAAAAGCTAGGTTCTTAGGCTGCTACTACCTATTTAATTTGAATATATTATTCGTGATGGGATTTGGTTTAGAGTTAATGTTGTATCCTATTTGAATCTTCTATATGTGTTACTGTTACAGCATTGTTATCTTCTTTGTCATCACTCGGATGTAATTTGAGAATATGTTCTGATGCAATTTACAGTAACATGTTAACTTAATATTTTGATACATGTATGTTATGTTCTATAATAGGATATTACAGGTTTCATACTCTCATGCATGATATGAGATTGGACTTAAAAATACTGTGATTACTTGCCTGGTTAGCAAATTTTTTTTTTATTTTGCAGATTTTCTCCTCATGCTTTATGTTATTTAAAGTGATCATATGTTAAACAGTGACAGCATTTGTTCTCCTTTAAGGATAATGTATTTCTAGACTTACCATTTTGTCTTGAATTAAATATGTTGGCTATTTGTGAATTATGATGTTTGTCTTATTTAAAAATAGGTTAAACGGGTTGGATTGGGTTGGTTAAATAGGTTGTTTTATGATTATGCACTTTTTTTTAGATTGCATTGTTCATATTTTTGGACATGTATCGTGGAGGCTATGATGATTTCTGGATGTATGTTTGATGACTCAATTATTTCTAGTGGCAACAATCTTGTATGGCCTTCTTTTATAGGCAATCAATTGTAGTCATTTTGATTTAGCTGTGCATTAATTATCACTTTATCAGATCTGAGCCTCGTCTTCTTCTTCTAGATATGCATAGATCTTTTTTTTCTATTCTTTGCAATTTTGATGTTTTCAGATGTAGCAACCTTATTTATCATTCTTGAGATGGATGGGAATCTAGATTAGCAGATCTATATGTTTGAAGTTGTACTATATATTTGTATCCTTTATTTTTTCTCTATCAATATTTTATACTCAATTGAATATTGCTAAAATATAAATTTTTCATATAGGAACTAGGATGAGTTCCTTCTAAGAAATCAGCCCGGGCTTCTATGAACTTTGATGATGGGCAACATGAGCCCCGGGCCTCTTCGGTTAATTGCTGAAACTCATAAAGGCTAGGCTCTTAGGTCGCTATTACCTGTTTAATTTGAACATATTGTTGGTGATAGGATTTGGCTTAGAGTTAATGTTGTATCCTATTTGAATCTTCTGTATGTATTACTGTTGCAGCATTGCTATCTTCTTTGTCATCACTGGGATGTAATTTGAGAATATATTCTGATACTATTTACAGTAACATGTTAACTTAATATTTTGATATATATATATATATATATTATGTTCTACAATAGGATATTGTAGGTTTCATACTTTCATGCATGATATAAGATTGGACTTAAAAATACTATGATTACTTGTCTGACTGGCAAGCTTTTTTTTTTTTTTATTGAGCAGGTTTTCTCTTCATACTTTATATTATTTAAAGGGATCATATGTTAAACAGTGACAGCATTTGTTCTCCTTTTAAGGATAATGTGTTTTTAGACTTTTATTTTGAAATAGTATATTTTGTCTTGAATTAAATATGCTGGCTGTTTGTGAATTGTGATATTTATCTTATTTAAAAATAGGTTAAATAGGTTGGATCGGATCAATTAAATAGATTGTTCATTCATTAAACAGGTCAAACGATAAACAGGTCAAACGAGTTGAGTTGGGTCAGTTAAATAGGTTAACTATTTAATAAACAGGTTAAGCGGATCGGGTTGGATAATTGTTTATTAAATAGGTTAGGTTCAAGTTTAAAAATCTGATCTGTTTAATAAATAGGTCAGGTTCAGATTTGATATTTTTTTATCTGACTCATATCTGATCTGATCTATTTATGATCCGATCCGACACGATTGCCACCTCTACTACTTCAGATGAACTTGCAGTATTTGTGGTGCTGCTCGTTGTCCACATGCTTTCTAGAGGTGGAGGCCTGGTTCTCTTGTCCGCAGCCTTTCAATTGACCTACGTTATTCAATGGGATAATGATCTCCATTTATTACAAACGGACAGGGAAAATCTATGTGGCTGGCAGCGCAAGCCAAGATAACAACAACATGCACAATATTATTTGGAGACATCCCATCCCATCGGTAATTTGGAATAATTAGATCAAACAAGCTTCTAAATAAAACCAGAGCGCATCAAGTAATTGGATCTCTCAAATTTTTATTTTTAATTTGAATTTGAAATGACCGATTATTTTGCATTTACAACTGGATGCCAAGGGCAAGCCTTTCACTTATCGCAGCATTTCTGTTTCTCCTAAAAGAATTATTATTTTTTGGATAAAATTCTAAAAAAAGAGATGCCTTTGCGTTGGTTGACAGAATTTATTGGAAGATGGCCGCCTCCCCTATCCCCTATTCTTCTCCATTGTAGACGATCCCTTCCTCTCGTGATCGAACCACCTCTCCTCCCTCCCTTTCTTCTTCTCCGCCATAGGCCGCACCCCCCTCCCCTCCTTTCTTCTTCCACGCTGCAGACCCCCCTACATCTTCTTCTCCACCGCAGGCCACCGTGCCCCTCCCCCAAACTCCTTTCTTCTTCTCTGCTACAAGCCACCCTCCCTCCCCTTTCGCGACCGCACCGCCCTCCCCCACCCCCCTCCTGTGACCTTCGTGCCTCCACCCTCGATGATGACCCAAAAGAGATGGCGAGAAGGTTTCTAGAAAAAAATGTGATTTAATTTAACCCTGATCTTTAGGGTATTTACCGCACCAATCATGTACATCTGGTGGTCCAATTGATTGTTGATAGAAAAATTCAAACTATTCATCTTTAGTTCGACGGTCAGAAATGAATCAATTATAAAAAGATTAAATTATCCTTTGAAGTACCATAGTAAAACACTGTTTGTTCACTATTCCGGTATGGGCATCCATTGGACGGGTGCCTAGATGTCCACAGGCTTTAGAATTAGACCAAATTTTTTGGTTTTAAAAAACACAAACCTAGATCCGGAATGATAAACATACAAGATTATAGAAGACTTTCATTTGAACCAAGAATTAAATGTATACTCCAAGTCTAAATCCAAATAATAACTCAATCTTTTGTCCATACGGAAGTGATTAATAGGATAATAACAAAGAGATCAGTTCTTAACATCTCCATTTATTACGAAGGGATAGATCATAAGCAAGCATACATAGTTGGTAGTATAGATCAACAAGACAACCACAAATAGAGCTTGGAGAGAGCATCTCCATTATTCATTACAATGCGACGATATATAAGTAGAGCTCCATAGCTGATTTAGAATAACTAGGCCGAAGTGGGCTTCAAGTAGAACCCAAGAGCATCAAGCCATTGACCTGCACGTCCGAAAAAGCCAACAACTTTTCCAGCTTTCACAGGAAGGGAGAAAGTAGTTCCTTCCTCCGGACCATATGGCCCATAGGTGCCCGTGGTGGTCACAAATGTAAGTGATTTTATGACGGTCTTGCCATAATAATTGCCATAGTGGCCGGATATAGCCTCAAGGTTATTGTTGGTTCCAAGATCAATCTACAAAACAAAATGAAAAATGTAAGGTTAGACCTATACATACATACATACGTGCACGCATCATATATGTATGTATGTATGTATGTATGTATATGTATGTATATCACATTTTCTATATTAATGTCATAACATTTTCTTACAAATATTTTGATGAAAAAGAAGGCTTTCTTGCCTAAGATTCCTTTCCTTGAATCAAGAAATAATTTGATCTCAAAGAAATAACAATGATGATAACGGTGATGGCATTAATAGTAATAATAATAATGACATTTGTCAATCATTCACATGTCATGATGAACATAAAGCTGGTGCGAACGAAAACATTATCATTTCGGGTCCAAGAATATTGAACTACACATGTACATGCGTGGCCAGCAGATGTTGGATTTTGAGGAGCTCATCTTGGTAAAGCCTATGATAATCATATACATTGTCAAGGCATAGATGAGAATACATACTGTGAAGTTCATATATTACAGCTCCAAAAACAATAGTTTTTTTTTTTTTTGGGTAAAAAAAAACAATAGAGTTCAATCAACCAGTATCACATGCACTCCTTTTTATTTCCTTCTTCGGAAGGTATATATAATTAATTTGAGGGATGCATTTAATGAGATTGTTCGACCAATTAATTGCTTTAGTTATATTTATTTATTTATTTGTTTATTTTTGTTAAATCGTTGAGATAGATGGTGGCATGCCTCAGTGACATTGACTGCATGCATATCTATTACAGAGGCCTACAAATTAATTAACTAGCATAACAGTTAAACAAGTATCAAAATAATAGAAAGAACAAATTTTCCTAAAAATATTAAATTAAATCAGAAGAAAAAACCATCTTAGAGTAAGTAGTACCTCTGTTGGCTTGCCACCGGCACCCCCGTACCTAGAGGACCAGCGGGTTGTCTCGCCATCCATATACTGGAAGGTAATTGAATCAACAACATCCCCTACACTGATTTTGATTTTGGTGATCGTCCAAGCAGTCTCAAATGACCATGCAGTCCCACCAGATCCACCCCATGGCCCTACCGCAACAGGAGACTGTAACAGCAGACATATTAGCTTTAGTTGAAAATAATATATAAAAAACCTATGGATGATGAAATTAGTCGCAAACCAAGCTCATGAACCCACCATGGAGAAGTTGTGCTAACAAATTGTTTCTACCAATGGACGAGCGAATGTAGGGATAATAGGTAATTATAGAGTCATAGACGTGCATGCATAACTGGAGGATAGCAGTAATGGTGAAAACGGTAGCATGAACCGGCCAATTAATAAAGCACATCTAGCCATGGGAGCACACATAAGTCGGTATTTTTTTTTTTCTTCTAGAGAAATTATCAGATTGACTAAGTTCATTATGGATCCAAGATGAAGTTACTCTCACAATTATTTCACCTTAGGGTCAAATGAATCTACCTAGAATGATTTTAGCTTAAGTTCACGATGAATTTGATCCATCTATTAATTTTGTTGTCAAATTGAGGCACTTTGCACCCAATGTTTGAGTTATCAATAAAATTTTTAAGCAACTCCACCCTATATATACCAAATAGCTATTCGCAATATATGAGCAATCATGGGCTAGAGGACTGCATCCATTATAGGACAACAAAAAAAAACTTTTTCTTTGGGAACAACTAAAATGACCCCTTTTCTATCAGAAAAAAATAATTATACGAAAAAATCTGTACTATTTGAGAGTTTTCAACGCCGTTCCGATCTTTAATTTAGTGCAATCAGATCATGCAACTTTTAAATTCATTTAATTTGAGTTCTAAATATAAATTTTGCCCGACTGTCATGATGAAATTATCACATCATATTATCTTCAGCATCATCTGTTTCCGCTACATAAGTAAGTTATTTGATATTATGTAATAATTCCATCACGACAGCTATATGGAATTCACGATCAGAATACAAATTAAATAAATTTAAAAGTTAGATGATCTGATAGTACTGAATTAAAGTTCAAAAAAAAATTAAAAATCTCCAAATATATAGGTCAAGATTTTTTGTATAATTAATTTAAAAAGAAATTCAAGTTTATATAAAACTCCATCTTTCTAGAGCAATATAGCATCAATCATATGTACAATTTAATTACTAATAATTAATTACAGCTGTATATCTCTTGGTTGCTTTGGATATTTGTCTAAGTTAAACTATAACTTTGAACCTTATCAAATTTGTCAACTTGGATGAGGCTTAAGTAAATAATTTGATCAAATGCACTATGTTGAGCACTACTGGTTAGCTGACAATTAGTTTACCTGAATAAGTGTTTTGATGTAGACCCCAATTGCATCAAGTTGGTCACCCGAACGCCCGAAGAAGCCGCTGATCAAACCTGTACCTTTCGGAACAAAAAATTGAGTTCCTTTCTCTTGGCCATAAGGGCCATACTCACGAATGGTGGTAACAAAAGTGAGTGAGTATATCATTGTCTTTCGTACGTATGGACCGTAATAGCCCTTAATGGAGATGATGAACTCGGCTGGTCCAAGCTCAATCTATAAAAAAAAATAATAGTGATGATTATAATGATGATGATAATAATAGTAATAATAATGAGATCAGTAAAACTTTCACATATCATAATGAACACAAAGCTCATGTGAACGAAAACACTATCATTTTTGGGTCCAAGAATATTTATCTATGCATTCATGGCCATCAGGTATTGGATTCCGTGGAGTTCCACCATGTGAAGTCTGATACTTTAGTCATATGCGCTGCCAAAGCAGGTTTAATTTGTTGCAGTCAGAGCTATTACCCACATATTGACTATCCGTAGGGCAATGCATCATTTAAAAGTATAAACAAAAACATATAATATTCAGTTCATAGATTACTAGTGCTCAGAAAATAGCAATGCCAACTCAACTAATATCACTATCAGAATTGTAGGCAATCCCCTGGTTTTTCTTCCCTTCTTCCACAAGGTATACACCAATGTTAATTGATAAGTAATTTATATATATATATATATATATATATATATATATATATATATATATATATATATATATATATATTATTGTTACTATTATTATTATTATTTTGTTTGATCATTGATATATATATGGTGGCAAGTCTTGCTAACATTGACCGCCATATCTATTACAGGCTTGCAAATTAATTAACAGGCACAGTTGTTAAACGAGTGTCAACATAATAGAAAGAAACTAATTTCTCCTAAAAAATTAAATTAAATAAAAAAAAAAGACCATCTTAGAATACGTAGTACCTCTGTAGGCTGGCCTCCGGTACCACCATATCTAGGGGACCAGCGGGCTGTTGTACCATCCATGTACTGAAAGGTAAGTGAATCAATGATATCCCCCACACTAATTTTGATTTTGGTGATTGTCAGAGCATTCTCAAACGACCATGCACTCCCACCGGATCCACCCCACGGCCCTAACACATTGGCACCATCCTCTCTGCTAGCCTGCAACAGCGGATGTTTTAGCTTTAGCTGAAGTAATAATATAAAATATTGAACCGCTGATGATGAAGTTGGTTCCATCCTAAGATCTTGAACCCCACCATTGAGAACTAGAAGTTGTGCTAATTACAAATGGCTTCCTTTATCCCCTTGGTTTCGATGGACAAGCAAATGATGGGATACTGGGTATTTATAGAGTCATGGCCGTGCATGTGTAACGCAAGGACAATAGTGGTGGTCCAAATGGCAGTCTGTAACTGGCCGCATAATTGACCCATCCAGGCGTGGAAGCAGGTGGTGGTTGGATTTTTTTCTTTTTTTTTTCCTGGCTCCGTTCTGGATAGGGATGAATCAGCCGGAACCTGGTTGGATGGCGGGAGGAGGATATATATATATATATATATATATATATATATATATATATATATATATATATATATATATATATATATATTTATTTTATTTTTTTTTTTTCTGGCTCCTTTCTAGATTTTTTTTTTTCTTTTCTTTTCTGGCTCTGAGATCTGTACGAGCGAAATGGAGATGATCCTACGGTTGGATGGTGGGAGAAGGATACAAACCCGACCCGTATCAGCCATGTGAAAGCCGGAACCTGGTTGGATGGCGGGAGAAGGATTTTTTTTTTTTTCCTGGCTCCGTTCTAGATTTTTTTTTTTTTTCTGGCTCCGAGATCTGCACGAGCGAAATGGAGATGATCCTACGGTTGGATGGCGGGAGAAGGATACAAACCCGACCCGTATCAGCCATGTGAAAAACAATCCAGAACCAAACAAAACGGCGGCCAATATTCGCCATCCCTCACCATGGTCCACGTACGCACCTTATCTTCTTATCTTCACGCTTAAATTTTTTGGTTGCAACGTAAAAGTATCCACTTGAGATGCTTTCTTTTCTCGTGTTAAGAGATTAAAAAAATCCACCAATTTCATTTAAGAGAATAATAATACAAAAGCATCTAAGACATGAGAAAATATTCGGTGCAACGTTGATATCATGTCACCACTGTAATAAATCAATGAAAAATTGGAAACAGATGAAATACACGGAATAGTATGGGATATTATCTACGGAAATCAATGTAATATACGATAATTGATGAAATATAAAAATTTTCATTAATTTGTTATAAATTTGATATAGTATTATCATTGCAATGAATATTTTTTTCCTAAGAAATAGTCTTGAGACGTATCTCTCAGAAAAAAAAAAAAAAAAAGGATAAAACATAGATTACAATGTTATGGTGGAGAGCTTACAAGAAGGATGGCAATAATTTCAAACAATCAAATATTTATTAACTCTATCATATTAGATGGACCTCTTAGATAGTATTAATTGTCAGGACTTCAAAACTATCAGAATTTTTTAAAATATATTATTTTTTATTTATGTAATTTAATTTTTTTAATAAATTTTTTGAGATATTTTACACTCAGCATCTGTAGCTCTCTCATAAGAATCGTAAGAAAAAATAACCTACCTAGACCTCATATTTTGAGATTTATGACAAACAATATTCCATGCATCATTCATCGTATAGATTTGAACTAGATAGTCCACAAATTCAATATAAAAACTTATCACTTATCATTGTCAAAACCATATGTGGCTGTTAAGTTTAGGCTTAGCTATCCTTTTTCTGTCTTTTAGCAAAACGTGAGACATGCTTGATTGGATATTGTACAGGTAAATGGATCTAGAAGACCCACGTTTTAGGATGTGCGCGCGCGTGAGAGAGAGAGAGAGAGAGAGAGAGAGAGTCAGAAAAGAATGCAGAAGAGATCGATGGTGAATGAGATTACAAAAGCCGCTGTAGTTTGTAGGACAATCAGGGTGTTTACTTGATGTCAATGATAACTTAAAATAAACATGTTACTCAATCTTGTATCGAATGTGAGTCAAGCTCTCAAGAGAGGGTACCAACTACTAAACCAATGTCTTGTTGGCGCGCTATCGATATTTTATGTAATATGTTTTTCATGCAATTACATCATCTATTCTATGTATAAGTTTTATTATTATTCTAGATTAAGCAGTAATCCATGCAATCTGTCATAAAAAATACCCCGCGATGCTTGGATTTGGACATGATGGTGATATATATATATATATATATATATATATAGAGAGAGAGAGAGAGAGAGAGAGATGTATGTATATATGTATATTTTCATTCGGACATGGAATTGTGAAGTGCTGCTGTTATGGCTTGTAGACAGTAGTATTATTTTATCATCTCGTCATGATATTTCATCCTGTCATAAGTTTGTTCTCTCTCTCTCTCCCTCTCTCTTATTAAATTCTGAGAGTTCTCGTCGGTGGCTAAGAATAGATATCCAGAGTGCTATATCCAGGATAAATCCACAGCGTTTGACAAGTATGCTGGAGGGAGCGCAGTGTGTAACGGCTCAGGTTCTTGGGCTTGTAAATCCTTGACGGCCCAATGAAAAAAATAAAAAATAAAAAATTAACAGAAGGAGGAAGACTCCTAATCGGAGTTTTCTTCCTCTCTATTTCCGATGAAATCGGACTTGAGGAGTCCAGCTAGGATAGAAGATCTTCTCTATAAAGACCCCCTTCCCTCCCTTAGGACCTTACAACAAAATTTTGAAGAAATTAAATGGATTGGAGGAATATTTTCAAAAGAGTGCCGTGAATGGTTGATCGGAAGAGAGGAGCCGTCGGAGCTATTTTTAGCTACCGGAATAAGGTATGTTTCTTCTCCCTTCTTTTCGGATTGATCTTTCCGGCCATCGACGTGCTGGAAAGCCGGCAAGATGCCGGTTCGGGCTCAAACAGGGCACCCTTGTTTGTATTGTTTCTTTCCTTCCGTCGCCAGCAACAGGAACGGGTGGGGCTACCATCGGGATGGTAGCCTCGCAGCCGCCGGGGTTGCCGAGGAGGGTGGCCGAAGATGGCCTACCCTGGTCGTGTGAAGGGGAGGCATTCGGGATGGGGGTCGGGTCCCCTGCTTTGATCGTTAGGAAGAGGAGAAGAAATCTCTTCTCTCTTCTCAAAATAAAATTTAAAAAAAAAATAGGACATAAGTAAGGGTTTCGATAAATCTCCATATACGATTTTTTTTAAAAAATTAATTTGGTTAAATTGATTTGTTTGATAGGAGAACAGTCCAAATAGGAGGACAAACGAGTAGGGTTTTGATATTCAGACTGTAAGACTGTGAGTTTGATTTCTCATTGATCGAGGTAAGAATCCTGTACATGATCATCACCATATATGTTATTTGTTCGTTAGTTTTATAATGTTGATTTTGCATTACTAGATTTATGATTGATGAGTTTTCTATGCTTGAGACACCGATATATGGTTTATATGATTCTTTTTAAACATGAGCGTGTTATGAAAAGATTTCTATTATTTATGGTATGAGTCTTATAGATATGACTTATCAATTTGATCACCCTGTAATTCAAAATTAATTCGATGAAATCAATAATTAAATGAAAAGGATATGGTTTGGACTAGCCTTGACATATAGATCAGTCGGTCAGGAGCTCATACCTGGGACAGTCCGTCAGGAGCTTATGCCTGGGACAGCCCCCACTGGCCTATAGGTGGATCAGCTGGCTATGAGCTCATGCCTGGGACTGTCCGTCAGGAGCTTATGCTTGAGACAGTCTCTCACGGATTTTCGTACGTGGGACAGTCAGTCAGGAGCTCATCCTGGGACAGTCTTGAAAGGCTTATATGAAAAAAAAAAAAAATTAGATTGGAAAGAGATTAAGGTATGGTCTGGATTAGTCCAAAGCCAAAAGGGATAAAAGATTGTCAAACTGAAGATGTGAAAAGATGAAACATATAACATGTAATTCAACAATGAATGAAGACTTCACTTGATGATATGTGATGATCCATATTTATTAAATGCATGTTTATATCAATATTCGAGTTATTATATACATATGAGTCTTCACAAAATTGTATTGATTTTAAAAAATATTAATTTTATCTATTGGCTTGATGTACATATGCAGTGTTTCTTATTGAGCTGGAGAAGCTCATATTTCTTTCTTATTTTTTTATCAGACTCACAAGATGCTTAGTTTGGATGGTTTGGATGAGAGCAAATAAGAACTGAAACCTTTAGTAGTTCAGTTAGTTTAAATTCTCTGATACCAATGAATATTTGAATAATTGTATTGAACAAAGTTTACTTTTGATTTGAAGTTGTGACTCGATTGATTTATTTGGTATTTACTTAGTTATTTAAAATTTTGAAGTGTTAATTATTTAGGCCTTACATGATCCTTAGGGCGCTGCTCTAGGGTTTGTGTGGCCGTGTCACGTGGCCAACTTAAGTGCTGGATTCAGGACGTGACAGAGTGGTATCAGAGCCTAGGTTTAGGAATCCTAGGGTTCATTTCAGAGAGAGAGTATGTGGGTAGACCTTTGATGGAAATTAACTAATATGAGATATTTTTTTAATTTTTCTAACTAAAGTGAAACTGTGTAGGTTGACATGGCACGAGGGACTAAGCATGGGTATAATTGGAGGCCTACTCAATTTGCGGATGGCTCTAATACTTGGGAGCCAGCTATGCAACAAGAAAATACTCCATCCTCATCAGTTGATGATGCACCACAATAAGAATATCCTACTGAGCCTGCAGAGGTCACTCCTAGGGAAGAAACTCTAGGAGAACCTAAAATTCAATTTAGGGAACAAGTTACAGTAGCTCAGTTAATGCAAGTACTGGTTCAACAACAAGTTACTGTGAGGAAAGATATGAGGAGGATATTGGAGGTGCAGAAGGGACAACAACAGCAGATCATACAACAAATGTTTCAGAAGCGATAGTCCCAGCAGCAACAAGGAGCTGAAAATCAGTATGAATGTCAAATCAATTTATTAGATTTCAAAAAGTATGCACCACCGGCATTCTCAGGGACCTCAGATCCTATGGAAGTTAAAAGCTGGCTAAAAGTAATAGAGAAAATTTTTCATGCTTTGAGATGTCCTGCTAAGGATAAGGTTACTTTTGCCACTTTTATATGACAAGGTGAGACAGCCGATTGGTGGGAGATGAAAATTGAAAAGATGGGGTCAAATGATATACCTTTTACATGGAAAGAATTTAGAAAGGTCTTCTATGAGAAGTATTTTTCTTAGAGTGTCCGACTCCAAAAATTTTGAGAGTTCGATTGACTGGTACATGGCCACATGACAGTTGCTCAATATGCGGCCAAATTTGAAGAATTGTCGAGATATGCCCCTGCATTGATAGCTGAGGAAAATATTCGAGCCAGAAAATTTGAGAATGGACTAAGGGATAGAATCCAACAATTAGTGACTGTATTTGAGCTGCCCACTTATAAAGAAGTTGTTAATAAATATTTAATAATAGAAAAAGGACTTATTGATGCTCAAGCAGCAAGAGAGAAAAGTATGAAGAAAAGGGGTCGAGCAATTGATTCTCAAGGTCAAAGTATCAGAGCCTTCAAACCAAAGATCCCACAACCAAGTCAGACTGCCACTGAAAGTAAAGTACAACCTCAAGGGAGCATTATATGTTACAGATGTGGAGGATCCCATCTTAAACGAGATTGCACATGGCCCGGAGGATAATGTTACAAATGTTAGACGAAATGGCCATAAAGCAATTATATGCCGCAGTAGAGAAGAATCACAGAGACAGCAGATGCCTCAAAATTTTTAGAATACCCCCGTAAATTGGGCACCCCAAGATGTACAAAGATAAGATGGGGGACAACAAAAATCAAGGATCCAAGGATGAGTCTATGCACTTACACAACAGGATGCTAATGCTTCTATCTCAGTGGTGACAGGTACTGAATCGATCTCTTAAATTTTTTTATATATATGTCAGAAAATATTATATGCTTAGATATATATAGACATATAGCCTTGGATGATAAATGAATATTATGTAAATATCTAACAGGTATGATTAAAATAGCATCCAACGATGTCTATGCTCTATTTGACCCTGGAGCTATCTACTCTTTTATAGCAACTAGTTTTATTAAGAGGACTAATGAGATGTCTCCTGCACCTTTAGAAAATGATCTTTGTGTCTGCATGCCAAGTGGAGAGGCGATCTTGGTTAATTCAATTTGCAAAGATTGTATACTAAGTATTGAAGATAGGGAGATGAAAGCAGACTTATTAGTCTTAGAGATGAAGGACTTTGATCTAATCTTGGGGATGGATTGGTTAGTAGCATATCATGCTACAGTTGATTGCTTCAAAAAGATAATAAGATTTTAAATTTTGGATCAGTCAGAATTTAGTTTTATAAATAATAAACCCTTCTTTATCTCAGCTATTCGTGCTAAGAGGCTCCTTGTGAAAAGATGTGAAGAATTTCTTGCCACTATATTAGATACTCAGGATAAGAAACTCAAGTTAGAAGATATCCCTATTGTGAAAGAAATTTTGATATTTTTCTAGATGACCTGTCTGGATTACCTCCTGATCGAAAGATTGAGATTTTTATTGACTTGATCTCTGGTACGAGTCCAGTTTCTAAAGCCCCTTATAGAATGGACCAGCAGAATTGAAGGAGTTACAAAAGCAATTACAAGAGTTGTTGGATAAAGGATTCATTAGACCGAGTGTATCACCTTGGGGAGCTCTAGTATTTTTTGTGAAGAAGAAAGACGGTAGCCTTCGGCTTTGCATAGACTATCGAGAATTAAATAAGGTAACAGTGTGAAATAAATATCCTTTACCACGAATCGATGATTTGTTTGATCAGTTGCAAGAGGCATAAATCTTCTCAAAAATTGATCTTCGTTCTGGCTACCATTAATTGAAGATATAGTCTAGAGATATATCAAAAACAGCCTTTCGGACTAAATATGGGCATTATGAGTTTTTAGTCATGCCCTTTAGTTTGACCAATGCACCGACAGGCTTCATAGATCTTATGAATTGAGTGTTTGCATCATACTTAGATCGATTTATAGTTGTATTTATTGATGATATTTTGATTTACTCAAAAAACTCACTCGAGCATGAAGAGCATCTGAGGATTGTTTTACAAACTTTGAGGAGAAAGAAGCTGTATGCAAAGCTACAAAAATATGAATTTTGATTGAACAGTGTTACTTTCCTCGGACATGTCATCTCCAAGGATGGTGTTTTAGTTGATCCAAAAAAAATGGAGGCAGTAGTCGATTGGAGTCGACCTACTAATGTATCGGAGGTGCATAGCTTTTTGGGGTTGGCTGGTTACTATTGAAGGTTTATAGAAGATTTCTCTTGTATTGCTATGCCCCTATGTCGTCTAACATAGAAACAAGTAAAGTTTGAATGGACAGATGAATGCGAGCAAAGCTTTCAAGAGTTAAAAAGATGATTAGTGACTGCTCCGATTTTAACTATTCCATCCGGAATAGAAGGTTTCACTATCTATAGCGATGCTTCTCGTAAGAGTCTCGGTTGTGTTCTGATACAAAAGAGAAAGGTAATAGCTTATGCCTCTCGACAGTTGAAGTCATATGAGCGAAATTATCCTACTCATGACTTAGAATTAGCAGCTATGATTTTTGCTTTAAAAATATGAAGGCATTATTTATATGGAGAGCATTGCGAGATTTTCGTGGATCATAAAAGTTTAAAATACATCTTTACTCAGAAGGAGTTAAATTTGAGACAAGAAAGGTGGTTGGAGTTATTGAAGGACTATGACTTGATAATAAATTATCATCTCAGGAAGACGAATATTGTAGCTGATGCTATAAGTAGAAAATCCTCTGGTGAATTGACTGCTCTAATTACCTCACAAAAGCCTATATTGCTAGATTTGGAGAAATCAGGAATTGAAATACGACTACATGATCCTCAAGTTCAACTTGCAAATCTTGTACCACAGCCTACTTTGATTGAAAGGATTAAGGCAGCTCAAAAAGAGGATTCGGAGTTACAAAAGGTCATAGAAGCAGTGGAATCCAGTACACAGACAGAATTTTGGACACATGAGGATGGGTCATTGAGATTTGATAACAGACTATGTGTTTCCAAGGTTCCAGGATTAAGGGATGAGATCCTGGAGGAGGCTCACTATTCGGCTTACACCATGCATCCTGAAAGTACAAAAATGTATCAAGATTTGAAAAGAAACTTTTGGTGGTCTAGTATGAAAAGAAATATTGCATAATTTGTAGCCCAATATTTGGTATGTCAACAAGTATAAGCTGAACATCAAAGACCAGCAGAACCATTGCAGTCTCTTCTTATTCCTCAGTGAAAATGGGAGCATATTACTATAGATTTTGTGACTAGGTTACCTAAAACACTTCAGAATAATAATGCTGTATGGGTAATTGTTGATCGATTGATGAAATCAGCACATTTCTTACCCTTTCGAATTGGTCTTTCTTTAGAAAGATTAGCAGGCTTGTATATAGAGCAGATAGTACGACTACATGGAGTATCAGTTACTATTGTATCAGATCGAGATAGTAGATTTATTTCTCAATTTTGGAAGAACCTTCATAAAGTCTTTGGTACCAAATTAAATTTTAGTACAGTTTTTCATCCTCAAACTGACAGACAATCAGAACGAACCATACAAATCCTAGAGGATATGTTAAGGGTATGTGTCATGGACTTGGGCGGTGCATGGGATAATCATTTATCATTGGTTGAGTTCGCTTATAATAATAGTTACCAAGCAAGCATTCAGATGGCTCCTTTCGAGGCATTATATGGAAGGAAGTGTAGATAGCCCATTTGTTAGGATGAGGTGGGAGAAAGAAAACTGTTGGGATCAAAAATAGTGCAATAGACGGTGAAAAAAGTACACATGATCCAGGAACGGCTTCGTATAGCTTAGAGCAGGCAAAAGAGTTATGCTGATAATAGAATAAGAAAGCTGAAATTTTAAGTAGGCAATCATATTTTTCTGAGAGTTTCTCTCACTAAAGGTATCATGAGATTTAGAGTTCGTGGTAAGTTGAGTCCCAAGTATAATGGCCCTTTTGAAATTTTAGGCAGGATTGGAAAGGTTGCATATCGGTTAGTGTTACCGCCGGCTTTATCTGACGTACATAATATATTTCATGTATCAATGTTGAGAAAGTATATTCCAGATCCAAGTCATGTGGTGAGTTATGAACCTTTGCATCTTTAGAAGGATCTGACTTATGAAGAATATCCAGTACAGATTGTTGACAAGAAGGATCAGGTGTTACGACATCAAAATATTCTTTATGTGAAGATCCAATGGAGCAATCATTGTGAGAGAGAGGCTACATGGGAACTCGAGACAGAAATGAAGGTCAAGTATCCACAACTCTTCAAAAACTTAGGTATGTAAATTTCGAGGACAAAATTATTTTAAGGGGGGAGATTGTAACGGCTCAGGTTCTTGGGCCTGTAAACCCTTGATGGCCCAATGAAAAAAAAAAAGAATGAAAAATTAACAGAAGGAGGAAGACTCCTAATCGGAGTCTTCTTCCTCTCCGTTTCTGATGAAATCAGATTTGAGGAGTCCGACTAGGGTAGAAGACCTTCTCTATAAAGACCCCCTTCCCTCCCTTAGGACCTTACAATAAAATTTTGAAGAAATTAAAGGAATTTGAGGGATATTTTCAAAAGAGTACCGTGAGCGGTTGATCAAAAGAGAGGGGCCATCGGAGCTATTTTTGACTGTCAGAACAAGGTATATTTTTTCTGCCTTCTTTTCGGATTGATCTTTCCGGTCATCGGCATGCTTGGAAGCCGACAAGATGCTAGTTCGAGCTCAAACAGGGCACCCTTGTTTGTGTTGTTTCTTTCCTTCCGTCGTCGGCAATAGGGACGGGTGGGGCTGCCATCGGGATGGTAGCCTCACCGCCATCGGGGTTGCCGAGGAGGGTGGCCGAAGATGGCCTACCTTGGCCATGTGAAGGGGAGGCATTCGGGATGGGGGTCAGGTCCCCTGCTTTGATCGCTGGGAAGAGGAGAAGAAATCTCTTTTCTCTTCTCAAAATAAAATTAAAAAAAAATTGAGACATAGGTAAGGATTCTGATAAACCTCAATATATGATTTTTTTAGAAAATTAATTTAATTAAATTGATTTATTTGATAGGAGAACAGTCCAACGAACAGGAGGACAACGAGTAGGATTTTGATATTGAGACTATAAGGGTGTGAGTTTGATTTCTCATTGATCGAGGTAAGAATCCTGTACATAATCATCACCATATATATTAATTGTTTGTTAGTTTTATAATATTGATTTTGCATTATTGGATTTATGATCGATGAGTTTTCTATGCTTGAGACACCGATATATGGCTTATATGATTCTTTTTAAACATAAGCATGTCATGAAAAGATTTCTATGATTGATGGTATGAGCCTTATGGATATGACTTATCAATTTGATCATCCTGTAATTTAAAATTAATTCGATGAAATCAATGATTAAATAAAAAGATATGGTTTGGACTAGCCTCAACATATGGATCAGCCAAGAGCTCATGTCTGGGACAGTCCGTCGGGAGCTTATGCCTAGGACAGCCTCCGCTGGCTTATAGGTGGATCAACCAATCAGGAGCTCATACCTGGGATAGCCCACCAGGAGCTTATGCCTAGGACAGCCTCTCATGGGCTTTCGTATGTGGGATAGTCAGCCAAGAGCTCATCCTGAGACAGCCTTGAAAGGCTTATATGAAAAGAAAAAAAAATTGGATTGGAAAGAGATTGAGGTATGGTCTGGGTTAGTCCAAAGCCAAAAGGGATAAAAGATTGTCAAACTGAAGATGTGAAAAGATGAAACATATAACATGTAATTCAATAATAAATGAAGACTTCACTTGATGATATGTGATGATCCATATTTATTAAATATATTTTTACATCAATATTCGAGTTATTATATACATATGAGTCTTCACAAAATGGTATTGATTTTAAAAATATTAATTTTATCTATTGGCTTGATGTACATGTGCAGTGATTCTTACTGAGTTGGAGAAGCTTATATTTTCTTCTTATTTTTTTCAGACTCACAAGATGCTTAGTTTGGATGGTTTGGATGAGAGCAAATAAGAACTGAAGCCTTTAGTAGCTCAATTAATTTAAATTCTCTTATACCAATGGATATTTGAATAATTGTATTGAACAAAGTTTACTTTTGATTTGAAGCTGTGACTCGATTGATTTATTTGGTATTTACTTAGTTATTTAAAATTTTGAAGTGTTAATTATTTAGGCCTTACATGATCCTTAGGGCGCTGCTCTAGGATTTGTGTGGCCGTGTCACGTGGCCAACTCAGATGCTGGGTTCGGGGCGTGACACAGTATTCCTGCCACCAGCCTCGGCAGTGAAGTAAAATTCGAGTGCATCAAGTAATTGTTTCTCCCCAAATTTTTATTTTTAATCTAAGTTTGAAATGATTGATTATCCCGAATTTACAACTGGATGTCAAGGGCAAGTCTTTGCTTTTGCTTTCTGATTCTCTAGGTTATATTCATATTAAATTTGTATGAGCGCTCTATCTCATCAAAAGAAGAAAGAAAGAAAAAAAAGATGCCTTTGAGCTGGTTGGCAGTATTTATAGGAAGGTGGCTAGCTTGAGTCAATATGTTTTTTCACCATTTCTTCGCTCCCACCACCTGTTGGATCATCCAGTGCAAGATCACAAAGTATTTCGAATTGCATCATTCATCTACTTGCACATATCTCGAAGCAAAATGATGATCCTATGGTTGGAAGGCCAGAGAAGGCGACAACCCCAACCTGTATCAGCCACATGAAAAACTATCACGCCCCCGATCCGAGATCACGAGCTAAAGGTCATGGCAACCACCGCATACTCATAGGAAACTCTTCTTATAAGCATGCAAGGCATCTTATCATGCTATTATAAAACAACAACAGAATAATTAGTCGATAATTTAAATCCAAAACATAACAATCCAAATTCTAACTTAATATCTCAATAAATTCAGCAATGTTCAACAAGCCTTACATCAATTTCAATAAGGTTTTCAACCTAAAATAAAAGTATAGAGATTCTGCTTCTAATCACTCTTCCATTCATATCTTGTATCATCTTAATTCTTCAACATCTGTAAAAATAGTAAATAAGAAGGTAATGAGCTAGACAGTCTAGTAAGCAATGATCACTTTCAACAGATTTCATCAGGCATAAATAATCATTTATAGAAAATAAGCATATAAAGTTCATCAATTCGAAATTAATTTCGATTATGCAATATAGTTCATGCTAAATTTATGTTTTTTTTCAAAAATTTAATTTTTTTTTAAGATTTCAAATTTTTCATTCTTAAGTTCTTTTCATCAACCATGAGCTATACCATATTTTTTCTGTGGCAGGATCATAATACCGCGTATCTTTTTATGGTGAGCTGCGAATCATCTGGCAGCAAAGTCTTTTGAAACCACTGGTCTCACTGGCGGTTTGTCACTGGTCTCACTGACGACATGTTGTTGGTCTCACTGACGACATAAATCTTCAGGACAAATCAATTGCCAACGTATATGCCCCCCTTGGTGGGATCCTTTACATAGTCAGGTTGTGAATTCATATTATTCTTATATCAGAATTCTTCATAAATCATGTTTCATATTCTAATTTTGATAAAAAAATATATAATTATGTAGTATCAAAATCAATCAATATTATGCATCATAAAATCAATATGTTCAATCATGCTTCATCATAACATTTTAAATAAGATATTTTCATAGCAAAATATCATTCATCCAATTCATGCATCGTTTCATAAATTATGTCAGAAAAATATATTATAATTTATCGATAAATCTAAAAAAAATAAAACATTACTTACCTCGAATGCATTCCAATAATCCACATAATTCTATAAATTTTCTTCCAAAAATTTTGTTCATAGATCATATCGCGATATCCCATGATCAAACATCCACAATCCTATACAGGATCAATTTCAATAATTAAAAAGGACCAAAATAATTAAGAAAGATAGAATTGATGGATACCCACATCCTATAGTCCAGATTGATCTAATCATCTAACTTTATCTGGTCAAAATCTAATTAGAACATAAACGGTCCAAAGTTTGACAATCAGATCAAATCGAATTTTCAAAGTGATAGGATCGAGATTTTTTTATTAGATTCATCAACCAAGTAGAGAGAAAAAAATAGAGGAGAAAAATTTTATGAGGTACCATCCAAATTAATCAGATGCCACAGTCCAACATCTCGATTGATGTGATCGAAATAATCTAATCCAAGTCATAGTTAAATCAGGATCATGGATAATCAAATTGAGAAATATTGAGTCTGATCAAGGTGAGTGCCAGTACGCTGCTTGACAATCATGAATCAAGGTTCTTCATCAGATCAAAAATATTAAAAAAAAAATTTCATTGATAAATCTTTTTAGAGAGAGAAATCGATCAAGAGAGAAAAATAATTTTAGAGAGAAAAAATTTATCTTAGACTTTTCAGACGATATGATTCAACAAATCCGATCGATCAGATCAAATTATGCTAAAATTATCATATAGATAATTCAATAAAATTATAAGAAATAGAATCTTAAAAAATATTAGGTCTGATCAAAGTGGATGCTGGTATACCGTCCGACGATCATAGATCAAAATTTATTATTAGGATCAATTTTAATTCATCATCATTCTTCTCAAAATTCTAAAAATCTTAGGAGAGAGAAATAACTTAGAGAGAGAATTTTAGAGAGAGAAAGTAGAGAGAGTGGAGAGAGACTAGAGAGATTAGAGAGAGAAGAAAAGAGGAAGAGAGAGAGGAGAAAGAGTCTATTTATTATTTTTCTATTTTTCTTCTTCCTTTTCTTTTTTTTTTTCTTTTTCTTTTTCTTTTCCTTCTTCCTGTGGCCTCCTTTGGGTGAAACAGGGGACCATGTGGTCCCCTCCTTTGGTCAGCCGATCAGCAGTGCGACCGGCACGATAGTGGCCGATGGTGGAAGGGCGACGATGGGGCAGCTTGAAAGAAGTGAATCCGACGGTCGGCAGTGACCATCGACGTCGAAAAATCGAGAAGAACAACAAAAAAAATAAAGATTTCTTCCATCATAAAATCTGGTGACTCCGATCACCGATGATCGTGCACACGAGCATGGGAAGGAAGGGAGAAGAGAGGGAGAGAAACCGAAGCTTACCTCAAGCTCCGGCGAGAAATCAAGGTGAGCACGGTGACAGGCTTCCGCGAGGATTTTTCGATGATCTTCATCGTTTTACTTCGAGATTCTCAGCCCTTAAATAGAGTCGGAGGGGAGGAGTTTGACTCCTCCCCGACGAGCTTTCCGACTCCATTTAGGAGCCGGTCGGGAGGAAGAAGACTCCCTACGGGAGTCTTCCTCAATTTTTTTTTTGATGGGCTTTTGTGGGCTAGGTTTAGGTCTCAATTGGGCCAAGTCATAACAGAAACACTCCAGAACCAAACAACATGGTGCAATATTCGTCACCAGTCACCCTCCTCCACCACCCCTTATCTTCATGTTTGAATTTTTCTGTCGCAATATGGACCACGTGAGATGCTTTCTTTTCTCGAGTTAAAAGATGAAAAAAATCCCCCAATATCGTTTTAGAAAATAAAGATACAAAAGACACCTAAGAAAGCTAGGTGCTTCACAAGAAAATATAGATTTTTAAAATAATAATAATAATAATTATAATATTGATAATAATAACGGAAAGATAAAACATAGATTGCATGAATAATAGAGAGGTGACATGAAGGATGGCAACAATTCCAAACAATTAAATGTTTATCAACTTATTAGATGATTTTTCGATAGTATTAATTGTCAGGACTCCAAAACTATCAACATTTTTTTAAAACATATATTTTCTTTTGTTAATGCAATTTAATTTTGTAATAGATTTTTCAGGATATTTTGCACTCAATGCCTATTGCTCACTCAGAAAACATAAGAAGAAACAATCTATTTAGATATCAAATTTTGATACTATGAACAAACAATATCCCATGCCCGATTCATCATATAGATCCAGATAAAATAGTCCACAAATTCAAGATAGAAAATTTATCATTGTCAAAATAGGTTACAACCATATATGGTTGTCGAGTTTTGCTGCTTGTTTTTTTTTTCTTCTTTTAAAAAAGATGAGACAAGCATCGTGGGATAATGGGCCAGTTGGTGTAGAGGACCTAGGTTTTAGGATGTGAAGTGGGGAAGATAGAAGAGGAAGAATCACAAAAGGATGCAAAAGAGACCAATGATGAATGAACTTACAATAGCCAATTTAGTTTGCAAGATAATCAAGGTGTTTAATAGATGTCAATGATAATTTAAAATAAATATGCCACTCAATCTTATATGAAATGTGCGTCAAGCACGTCGAGAGGGTGCCAACTATTAAAACAAGGTCTAATTGGCAAGCTATTAATAATATTGAATATTTTTTTCTATATAGGATGTTTTGCATACAATTAGATCATCTATTCTATATATAATTTGTATTATTAATTTTATCCTGTTAAGCTAGATTTGGCTCACCGATGACATGTCCGATCTTCGAAGATGTGGCAAACACTTGGCACTATGATGTGGATGATCTGTGATATGTGATATGTGCTCTTCTCAACATTACTGTCATCGGTTGATAGTCGATCACAAGAGATCAGCCATCAGATGAGGTCTACATCATTAGTATTCAGCTGATCTCATCTCATCTTCATCCCGATTCTCTATGAGCTATGCTGTAGTTTGGAAACTATGAAAAGCTATTGGCACATAGTTGATGCTAAGTTGGCATTCGATTATAATGGCACCTACCTCTCCATGTGGGTAATTGGCTCCGTAACCAATAACCAATAACCTCCCAACAACCCACTACTCCGATCCGAACAGTTGCTAACCACCTAACAAACTTTTTCTATAAAAAAAAGAAAGGGAGAAGAAAGACAAAGATTTTCTGAACACTATCTCCTACTACTGTTCTCACATCTTTCTTTACTATTCTTTCTCTCCGACGCTCTAACTTAAGCATCGGAGAGTCCTCCATCGAAGAACCCCCCAACTCCTTCTGCAACTTGAGCAAACTTTCTGTGCAGGTGATTGAATTCCTGACTGGTACCTACCTACTTTAACTGGGTGACTGATCTGATTTGTCTTACCACTTCGCATCTTGTCGGTAAGATAGAGCAACAAATTAGTGCTAGAGAAAGAGCTATATCCCATTTCTGAAGAAAGATGGTGAGAACTAGGTTACAAAACCATCTCACCTTGTCATGCCGACAATCATCTCTGCACAGCACACCAAATACGCAAAATATCGAGGAGTAGCATCCCCGACAATTCACTATGATGAATCAAGATCCGATCGATGCACTGGCTAAGCAGGTCTAAGCACTTGCAGCTGCTGTATAGCAACTATAGTAGAGCAGCGTAGTGAAGATAAAAGCTCCTCCAATAGCTCCATCTCAGTATAGTCACTGAATCCATGTAGAAGGGTTTAAACGAGGGTGCGCCGACACTCAAATACGGCTCAAGCTTCACACTGATGATCATGATTGACCGAACTGGCTCCTCACTACTCACCTCAACACCTTCGAACCCCAAGAAGAGACGATCGAAGACATTGAACATCGAAACCCTCCAAGGAGGACTCCACTTCAAGCCTCTCTCAATGCCAGCATTATTTCCAGTGTTAAGATGATCTCGAGAGGAAGGTTCAGAAATCGAAACATCAAATTCGCAAATTTCAGATGGTGAATCATCAATAGAATGATGGCTTTAGTTTCAACACCTAGCTACCATTCTCTCAAAAAAATTTGAGTGAACCGATCCCTCATTAGTTCAAGATGCCCTAAGTCAAGCCTTAAGATGACTCAATCGATCTGCTCAACCACCTATAAAGACATAAAGCTCTCATGATACTGTGAGGGGCATCTGATGCCCTCCTCTGCCTTACCTTCCTAGTGACCTTTAAGAAGAGTGCTAAGAGTTTGATTCTCTAGCATCTCTAGAGAATCAATCCATTTCTTCATGCAGCTAGAAAAGTAGTTCGTTATGCACTTTGACTGCCAAAGGCCACAATTGAAGAACAACAATAGCCTTTTCTCTATTGGATAAAGAGAAGGAGAGTTGTTGAGAGATTACGTGGTGCATTTCAACATAGCCATGCTTGAAGTTCATGAGTTCAATGAGTCCATCATTATGTCGGTCATGAAGCGAGGACTCAAAGATAAACACCTAATCTTCTCCCTCAACAAAAACTTCTCGAAGGACTGTGTCAATCTCCTCACCCGAGCATGAAAGTATGCACAGGTCGAGGAGAGCAAAGTCCTTCATCAACAGGAAAGAGAGAAGAAGAATGGCAAGAACAAGAGCTCATGAAGAAGATCATGGACCTCGAAAGGAATGGGGAGAAATTCACCCTTAGAAGCAAAAGAGGATGAAGAGTCCCCAATGATGCTTCTACGACTACACCATGCTCTTTGCCACGTGCGCTAAGATCTTGATGGAGATTAAAGGCTAGCTAGAAATACATGTATCGGCCTGGAAAGATGAGAGCGCCGCTGAACAAAAGAGGCAGGAAGAAATACTACCGCTTTCACCGAGATCACAAACACGACACCGAGAATATCCCTGGCTGAAGGATGAAATTGAAGATTTGATCCATCGAGGATATCTTGAAAAGTTTGTCCGAAACAAAGGAAAGAACCTGGCGAAGGGATCATATCGGATAATAATCGATGTTGATGACAATCTCGGCAACAAGCTGATGGCTGGTGTGACTAACGTGATCTCAAAACTTACCGACAGTAGGGGTAGGAGGAGAAGAAAAAGCTGAAGGACCTACCCAGAAGAGGCAGCGGATCAAGGAGGCAAACCTTACCTCCAACGATGTCATTTTTTTTTTCCAATAAGGATGTAGCCAAAGTATAAACTTCACATAATGATGCTGTTGTCATTTCAATGACAATAACAAATTATGATATAAAAGGTATTATGGTTGATAATGAAAGTTCTACTGACGTTTTGTTTTATGATGCATTTCAAAGAATAAAATTACCCAAAAAAATGACTCAAACGGATCAATACACTGCCGGTTGGATTCTCCAATAATTCGGTAGTGGTAAAATCTAATAATTTCTAAACATGTTCCTAGTTTGCTGAATTTGATGTATGAAGACATCATGCATATGGAGAACATTAACATGCCATCAGAAACATAAAGTTTTTTTAAAAAATTTGTATTGATGCATACCAAATCAAGATAAAAATCCTTCAACGTGATCCAACCTTCCTTATAGAGTTATGTATGAAATACTAATAAGCTTATAAGAAAGTCAAATACTGAAATACATATCTCAAGACACAATGCGAGGAGGATGTTGCATTAGAGACACAGAGTATTTGGACGTGCATAGATTGATAGCAAGGGTGGCCAAAATTGACCCAATCCGAAAGCCCGGAAAGATACGGATCCAATATTCAGACCTGGAATGCAATGAGTCAAGCACAAGTTAGGCGAATCTGGTGGATAAAGCAGTGTAACGTGTGGGAATACAAAGTACCACAAATAAATGTGGGAACTTACTCAGAGTAAAGAATCAACTGGACCAACTTGTAATTTTGCAATCACGCAAGTTTACCTAATACACCAACAAAGAAAACGTCTAAAATTAGTTAGCTTTTCTTGTCCAATCATATAGCTTTATCACTATCAAACAAGTTTAGTACACAGTTTAGGGGGACTGCCAGGAGCCTATGACAATATAGAAGCCATATAAAGTTCGAAATAATTAATAATGTAGAAATCTCACTCTGAAAAATCATTCAGTTGCTGAAAATTATCTCGCTACTTGTTTGTCTGCAGTGAGATTGGGATCCAAGAGGATGAACAGAAATGCTCCATGGTGGCTTTGATGCTTTTCAGGTGAAATTTATAATGTCTGAGAACTTTGAATTTTTATACAATCTTGAACCCAAGAATTCATATTCTGATAAAAATTATTTATTTTGCTTACCCTATTTGAAGTGGAAAATCATGCTCCTATATGTCTTTTTGAAATTATACTCGTGATTGAGGCTTCTTTTGTTTAAAAGGCATGTCTTTGTGTTATAATTTTCCTCTTTCGGCAATCCTTAATGTGTTAATTTTCTCTTATCTCCTTCACACTCTCATTTAACAGATGGAGTTCCCCTTCCCCCTGCTTTTTTTTTCTTTTTTTTTTTAAAAAAGATATGATTTGGATTCGGATAATATTAGATATATAGAGATTCCTATAATGTTCAAATATTCGAGCTACAAAATGAAGCAAGGAGAAATTCATTGATCTAGATGAATCTTCAGATTCAATGTCGATCATCTTAGTCATTACAAATCTTCAAGCGGATCATCAGACCCGATGTGGATCATTTTATCAGCTACAAGTATTCAAAAGGATGTTATCTTCCAATTCATGAAGAATAAGGTAATGTGCAAATCAAGATCTATCTTTTGTAAAATTTTAATAATTTTATATTAATCATATTCTTTTTTAGAGAGTTTATCATATTCGAACTAGAAAGATAAATCCGATCCAAATTATTCAAGGATAAATGTTCTTCTATAAAATAAGAAGAAGAATCTAATCGAAATTATTTAAGGATCCATCTCACTATTTTAAATAGAGACTATATACTTCAATTTATGGTGAAAAGAATCAATAAATGAAAGAAAAAGTACTTGAGCCCTACTTCCACAATTCTTTAACTGCTAATAATTTTCTTTCAAAAATTTAAATTGAGTAGATTAAAGAAAATCTTCCTTCTCCTTAATTGAATCATTTGCTAACTTGTTCGAATACAAAAGAAGGCCGTTAAGTAATAAATATATTGATAAATAAAGAAAATCAAACACTTTTTTTGGTTTCCAAAGGCTTTCATCTAAGAGAAGGGATTGCTAACGATTGAATGTGCTGCAATAAGTTTTTTTGATCTTTCCGATTTCAAAATTATATGAAGGCAAATTGTTATTATCTATTGAGATATTTTTTTCGCCCAACTAAACTATTCTTGCCACTGTACAAAATTAATTGCGGGAAAAAGCCCAATTAGACCAATTTTAAACTAAAGCCGCACAGCATCCTTATAAAAAATAAAAACTAGCAATTATTTCTATTATCAAATCACACACACACACACACACACACATATATATATATATATATGCACAAATCTCCAAAGAGCAAAATAAAAATTAACAATTATTTTTCATCTATTTGGATATAAAAATTAAAAAAAATCATTAATACAGATATGACTCGAGTTTGCATATATTCTAGGACCTTTCTATTTATCCCATAGAATTTATATTTATCCTAGAATGTTCTATTTATTTTATTCTATCCATACTAATAATTTTATTTTTTATATATTTTTTAATTCTAAATGGATGCAAAAAAGATTGTCAACTGTTATTTTTTATACGTTCCGTATGAACTGGCCAATAAGAAGTTGGTCTGATTTAGAGCCAAATCGGATCAATGTGAACCAAACCGATCTCTCTTTATGTATAAATAGATATGTTGGCATAGACATTTGCTATGTATTGAGGATATTTAATAATACGCGGAATCTCGAGTTCGAGGGGGCAGGTAGGGTGGGGACCATGAGGAGCGGATGCCACATGACGAATCTGCGGGGAGGACGTCACCTGCCAGCAGCGGGATCGCTTGCTTTCTATAAGTGGGGGCCTGGTTCTCTTGTCCGAACCCTTTCCATTGACCCACATAATCCAATAGGGTAATGATCTTCATTTATTACGAATGGATAAACAAAATCTACCTGGTTGGCTGTACAGATCAAGATGACGACAACATACACAATATTATTTGGAGACATCCCATCCTATTGGCAATCTGGAATAATTAGACCAAATAAAGCTTCTAAATAAAACCTCAGCGCCTTAAGTCATTAGTTCTCCCAAATTTTTATTTTTAATCTGAGTCTGAAAATTTTTATTTTTAACCCAACTTTGAAATGACCGATTATCCCAAATTTACAACTCGATGTCATTGGCAAGCCTTTCACTTATCTCGGCATTTCTGTTTCTCCTAAAAGAATTGTTGAAAAAAATGCAATCCGGTTCTGAACTCATAAACATATAGCATTATAGGAGCCTTCCGATTGCACCAGCAATTAAATATATACTCCAAGTCCAGATCCAATTGATGCCTCAATCTTTTTGTCCATATGGATGCAACCTACCAATGAAAATTAATAGGATAATAACAAAGGGATCAATTCTTAACATCTCCATTTTTTACGAAGGGGTAAATCCTAAGCAAGCATACATAGTCGATAGCACAGTTCAACAAGACAACAACAAACAGAGCTTGAAGATAGCATCTCCATTATTCATTACAATGCAACCATAAATAGAGATCCATAGCTAATTTGGAATAACTAGGCCAAAGTGGACTTCAAGTAGAATCCAAGAGCATCAAGCCATTGACCTGCGCGTCCAAAGAAGCCAACAACTTTTCCAACTTTCACAGGAAGGGAAAAAGCAGTTCCTTTCTCATGACCGTATGGCCCAGAGGTGCCGGTGGTGGTCACAGATGTAAGCGACTTTATGACGGTGATGCCATGATAATTAACATAGTAGCCAGATATAGCTTTAATGTTATTGTTGGTCCCAAGATCAATCTACAAAAACAAAATGAAAAACTAAATTGCAGGCCTATATAATCATATATATCGCATTTTCTATATTAACGTCATGACATTTTCTTGCAAACATTTTGATGAAAAAGAAGGCTTCCTGGCCTTAAATTCCTTTCCTTGGATCCAAAAATAACTCGATTTAAAGAAATAATAACGATGATACGATGATGGCTATAATATTAATGATAATAATGAGATTAGTAAAACATTCACATCTTATGATGAACATAAAGATGGTGCGAATGAAAACATTATCCTCTTTGGGTTTAAGAATATTGAACTACACATCTGTGGCCACCAGGTGTTGGATTTTGACAAGTTCATCTAAGTAAAGCCTATAATAATCATATGTGTTGCCAAAGCAGGTTTCATTGCAGCCAGGGAAACTACCCACATATTGACTACCTTTAGCGCAATGCATCATTTAAAAGCATAGACGAGAATATATGCCATGAAGTTCATATACTACAGCTCCAAAGACGTACCACATATTTCTTACCAAAAAAAAAAGGCGTGCAACATAAAAAAAAAAAGGCGTGCAACATAGTTCACTCAACCAGTATCCCATGTAGTCCTTTTTAATTATTTCCTTCTTCAGTACGTATATAACAATGTCTATTGATAATTAATTTGAAGGATGCATTAAACGAGATTGTTCGCCAATTGATTGCTTTCATAACATTTATTTATTTTCGTTAAATCATTGAGATGGTGGCAAGCCTCCTGTCATTGACTGCATGCGTATCTATTACGGAAGCCTACAAATTAATTAACTGGCATAGCGGTTAAACAAGTATCAAAACAATAGAAAAAACTAATTTTTCCAAAAAATATTAAATTAGAGGGGAAGACAATCTTAGAGCAAATAGTACCTTTGTAGAATTGCCCCCTGCACCTCCATACCTAGGAGACCAGCGGGCTGTCTCACCATCCATATACTGGAAGGTAATTGAATCAATGACATCCCCCACGCTAATTTTGATTTTGGTGATCGCCAGAGCATTCTCAAAAGACTATGCAGTCCCACCAGATCCACCCCATGGCCCGATCACAATGGCAGGCTGTAACAGTAGACATATTAGCTTTTGTTGAAGATAATATATAAAAGAAACTACGGATGATGAAATTAGTCGCACCGCAAGGTGAGCGAATGAAGGGATCATGGGTAATTATCAAAGAGTTATGGACGTGCATGCATAATATGAGGACAGTAGTAATGGTGAATATGGTAGTATGAACCGGCCAATTAATAAAGCACGTCTAGCCATGTGAGCGGAGGGAAGTCAGAATTTTTTCTTCTAGAGAAATTATCGGATAGACTAAGTTCATTATAGATCCAAGGTAAAATTACACTTACAATTATTTCATCTTAGGATCAAATGAGTCTACCTAGCGTGATTTTATCTTAAGCTCATGGTGAATCTGATCCATCAATAAATTTTTTTAAGCAATTCCACGTTATGTATACCGGACAGCTATTCGCAATTAGGAGCTAGAGGACTACGTCCATTATCGAAGAACAAAAAACTTCTTTTCCTTGAGGAAGAGCTAAAATGACCTTTTTTTTTTCTCAAAAAATAATTATACAAAAAAAAACTGTATTAGTTGGAAGTTTTCAAAGTCATTCCGATATTTAATTGAGTGCAATTAGGTTATGCAACTTTAACATTCATTCAGCTTCGGATCCTAGTCATGGGTTTTGTCCTACTGTCATGATGGAATTGTCGCATCATATCACCCTCTACATCATCTGCTTCTGCTACATAAGCAAGTTACTTGATATTATGTGAGAATTCTATCACAACAGCAAGATGGAATTCCCAATCAGGATACAAATTAAATAAATTTGAAAGTTGGGTGATCTGATGGCACTAAATTAAAGTTTAGAAAAATTTGAAAATCTTGAAATAGTTCAAGATTTTTTATATAATTAATCCAAAAGGAACTTCACATGTTTATATAAATCTCCATATTTCGAGAGCAATATAACGTCAACTGTATGTATAATTTAATTGCTATTAATTAATTAATTAGATCTATATACCACTCAATTGCTCTAGATATTTGTCTAAGTTAAACTATAACTTTGAACCTTGTCAAATTTTTCAACTTGGATGAAGCTTCAAGTAAATAATTTGATCAAATGCACTATGTTGAGCACCGCTTGTTAGCTGACAATTAGTTTACCATCTCATATAAATAAATAAATAATTATTTTCAGAAAATATAGTGGCAATGCCATCTTTCAAGTCCGACTCAAAAGGTTTTTTCGAGTGTACGTGGTAAAAGAGGGGTGCCAATCGATATACCTACTAAGGTGAAGTATTATTACAGGAAGGCATTTTTGTAAGCTAAACTTATAATGGGCCTTATCGTTGGATTTATTTGAGATTTTAATCATCTAATTCTCAGATGCAAATTGAAAGATCTTTTTCACCTCAATAGATGTTTTTATATAGACCCCAATTGCATCAAGTAGGTCACCTGAGCATCCATGGAAGCCGCTGATCCAACCTTTATCTTTCGGAACAGAAAATTGAGTTTCTTTCTCTTGGCTATAAGGGCCATACTCACGAATGATGGTAACAAAAGTGAAGGACTATAAAATTATCTTTCCTACGTATGCACCGTAATAGTCCTTCATGGAGATGATGAACTCGGTTGGTCCAAGCTCAATCTGTAAAAGAAATAATAATGATGATAATCATAATAATAATATTGAGATCAGTAAAACTTTCACATGCTATGATGACATAAAGCTCATGTGATCGAAAACACCATCATTTTTGGGTCTAACAATATTTAACCATGCATTCATCGCCATTAGGTATGGGATTCTGAGGAGTTCCACTATGTGAAGTCTAATACTTTAATTATATAAGCTGCCAAAGCAGGTTTAGTTTGTTACAGTCAGAGCCATTACCCGCATATTGACTATCCTTAGTGCAATGCATCATTTAAAAGTATCAACAAAAACATATAGCATTCAGTTCATAGATTGCTACCGCTCCGAAAACAATAACGTTTGCTCAACCAATATCACCCAACAAAATTGTTGGCAATCCCGTGGGTTTTCTTCCCTTCTTCCATAAGGTACACACCAATGTTCGTTGATAAGTAATTTAAAGGATGAATTTAATAAGATTGTTCGGCCCAGTAATTGCCTTCATTATATATATTAATTATTATTATTGAGATAAGTCAATCGACCTCCGATTCAAATCAACCGACTGCCGACTTCGACTCAACAACAACCGACTGACCGGACATACGACTCCGACTCTACATCAGCTGAATATGCGGTTCTGACTTTTTATTGACCAACTGAGCGAACCGTACTGATCTATTGCCGGCTAACCGACTCATGATTCGACTACTACCGATTGACAGCGGATGATTTAGACCATCGGCATAACAGAACTACTAGCTGATGGTCGCTCATAGATTTTACCGACATATGGTCGATTCTACTGACATATGGTCGGTCAGTCAACTCAGATATACCATAACCATCACGAACAGTTACTGACCACATATCACGGTGTGATCAGTGAGAATTAACGATTCACTATGTGATTATGGTCTGATAATTTAGCACCATAAAACACGAAACCATGTACGACGTTACAAAAATCTCATCTATAAAAAGGGGTAAGAGAAACAGGACTGATAAGCCAAGTCTGGGCCAAAACTCTGCTACTACTTACATTCAACTCCTGTTCACTCTCTCTGATTTAGGCATCGGAGGGTCCCCACTGGACACAAATCCAGTCTGCATGGACACTGTTTTGCAGGTGTTCGTTCCCAGCAACAGGCGACGGAGAGTTGGCTGCAACAGATTGGCGCTCAAGATAGGGGAGCAGCAATCGTATTCACTATGGCAAAAATCAGGGCCCAGCATTCTACTGCAATCGGGTCGGCGAGACACTCTTCCTGTCGGAAAGAGGTTCCTCCCCCTCCTCGAGTAGCAGAGCCTAGTTCTTCACATCCTGTGATCACTACGGACGTTCAAATCACAGCAGATGAATGTCCTCACAAAGGCAGTCAAAAACCTCCAACAACAACAAACTCAGCAACAACAACCACCGGTAGAGCAATCGGTGGCACAATCGGTGCCGTCCACGCACAACCACCATCATCCACGACGATCACCATCTCCTTCTCCGGAGCGACCATCTCGGCTTCCCCATCGAGACGAACAATGACATTCTCGATACTCTCAGCGTACCACTCATCGTTCCCGACGTTCTCCCTCTCCTTTCCATCTCAATAGTATTAGGAAGGAGAAACGATCGCGAACGCCCTCCGTGTCTCCTTCAAACTCGTCGAGTGGTTCTACCCCCAAAGTTTCTCAATGGTGATTCGATGATTTTGAACGTAAATTCTAAAAGATCAATCACCAACTCGCTAAGCTTCAAGTGGAAGGTCGGAAGTCCTCCAACGACTATGACTTCCACACCGTCCAGCCGCTTTCTCGGCACGTCTTGGACCAACCGATCCCATCTTGGTTCAAGATGCCTCAGGTGGAGCCATATGACGGATCCACCGATCTGATCGACCACCTTGAGAGCTACAAGGCTTTCATGACGATTCAGGGGGCGACCGACGCCCTCTTATGCATCGGCTTCCCGACAACTCTTTAAAAGCTACTCGAGCCTGGTACTCCGGGCTTCAGTCGGAAAGTATATATTCTTTCGGACAGTTAGAACATTCTTTCGTGGCTCACTTCAGCACCAGTCGAAGGCCGCCACGAACTTCTGATAGTCTCTTCTCGATTAAGCAAGGAGAGACTGAAACACTTCGAGATTTCGTAGCTCGTTTTAATGCGGCCACGCTTGAGGTCAAAGACCTCAATGAAAACATGGCAATCTCGGCCAGGAAAAGAGATTTGAGAGGATCTTGATTCACATATTCTTTGGACAAGACTCTCCCCCGGACTTATACCGAACTTCTGGAGCGTGCATACAAATATATATGTGCAAACGAAGGAGCTTCTGACTGGCACTAGATAGAAAGCAAAAGTTAGAAGAAGAAGAAACAGAAGAAGAGAGGAGCTCCGATCGAATCAAGTCAGCTATCATCTAATAAGTGAGCTTCATCTCGATGATGGAGTCCAAGGTCGGGTTACAGCAGGTATGACTCCTATACTTTTCTTTTCGCTCCTCGTGCACAGATCCTTATGGAGATCGAAGGAGCAGAATATCTACGACACCCCCACCGATGAAAGCGTTATCGAGGAGCCACGATCGGAGGAAGTATTGTCAGTACCATCATGATCACGGTCATGATATCGAACATTGCATCCAGCTCAGAGATGAGATAGAAGTCCTGATTCGATGAGGCTACCTCAAAAAATATCAAAGAGATCCGCCGACTCAACCTCCTGCTGATCGACGACCTCAACTGCAAACTGAGGAAGCTGTAAATAATCAACCGACTGTAGGGGTGATCAACATGATCTCCAGACGACTAGACGGGGGGACAACTTTCGAAGATGAGTCGGCAAAGCTACGACGACTCAACAATGTAATAACTTTTTCGGAAGAAGATATTCAGAGAATTCAGACTCCCTATGATGATGCTGCTGTTGTTTTGGCAACAATAGCGAACTATGATGTAAATTTTTTTTTGTAGATAATGGAAGTTCAATCGATGTTTTGTTTTATTTGATTTTCTTCCGAATGCAACTACCGACCGACCGACTCAGAAGAGTCTCGACGTCACTGATCGGCTTCACAGGAGATTCTGTCATAGTGGAAGGAGAAATTTCTCTCCCCTTAACTGCTGGAACCAAACTACAACAGAGCACTATTTTCATAACATTTACTGTGGTTCGAGTATCTTCGGCTTATAATGTCTTACTCGAATGATCTAGGCTGAACGTTCTGAGAGCAGTGGTTTTGACATACCATTTGTTAGTCCAATTCTCGACAAGATATGGAGTCAGAGAGATGTATGGAGATCAACAACTCATCCGACGTTGCTTCTTTGTCTTCACCCAAAATAATAAATCTGAAGACTCTTTTTCTGTTGACAAATTAGACCAAAGAGAAAATCAGGAGAGGGGTGAACTGGCTGAACAACTGATTTCCATCCTGTTAAAAGAAGAAGATCCTGAGAAAATGATCCGAATTGGATCACAATTATCCGACTCAAAATGGCAACAACTAATAAAATTGCTCAGAGCCAATGCCAATATTTTTGCTTGGTCGGCCACCGACATGCCCGGGATTCCTTCAAAAATAATAACTCACCGACTTAACATCAATCCAAATGTTAAGTCGGTGAGACAGAAGAAGTGACATTTTGCTCTTGAAAGACAAAAGGTCATTGATGAAGAAGTCGACAAGCTCCTCGCAGCAGGCTTCATCAGAGAAGCTACATATCCTGACTGACTTGCCAATGTGGTAATGATAAGAAAAGCCAATAGAAAGTGGAGAATCTGCATCGACTATACTGATCTGAATGTAGCTTGTCTGAAGGACAGCTTTTCATTGCCAAAGATTGATCAATTGGTTGATGCGACTTCTGGCCACCGACTTTTGAGTTTCATGGATGCCTTCGCTGGATATAATCAAATCCGCATGGCATTATAAGATGAAGAGCACATGACTTTTGTGACTGACAAAAGTATATACTGCTACAAAGTAATGCCTTTCAGTCCGAAAAATACTGGTGCTACCTATCAACGGCTCGTCAACAAGATCTTCAAGACACAGATTGGACGGAACATGAAAGTATATATGGACGACATGCTGGTGAAGAGTCTTCAAACTTCAGATCATGTTCAAAATCTGGAGGAAGCTTTCAACACACTCTGACGGTATCAGATAAAATTAAATCCGACTAAGTATGCATTTGGGATAATCTCTGAGAAATTTTTTGGATTTCTTGTTTCACAATAAGAAATCGAGGCTAATCTCAAAAAAATCAAAGCCATTATCAACATGAAGCATCCGAGTTTAAAGAAAGAGATATAGCAACTCAATAGAAGGATTATTGCGCTCAGCTGATTTATTTCTATGTTGGTCGAGAGATGCTTGCCATTCCTCAAAACTTTGGGACAGACGAAAGATTTCTCTTGATCGGATGAATGCTGACAATCCTTCGAAGACTTAAAACAATACTTGGCTTCTCCATCTTTGCTCACAAAACCAAGGGTCGGAGAGACATTGTATCTCTACTTGGCAACTTCGGCAGAAGCAGTTAGTTCGATGCTCATCCAGGAGGATCAGAATTGAATCCATCGATCAATCTACTATACCAGCAAAGTACTTCACAATGTCGAAGTTTGATACTCAAAGGCAGAGAAAATGATCTATGCCCTAATCATATCGGCACAAAGATTTTGTCTGTACTTCCAAATCCATCCGATTGTAGTTCTGACAGATCAGCCACTGAAGGCAATCTTACATCGACCTGACACATCAGGTCGGATGGCAAAGTGGGCAGGAAAGCTTGGCAAGTTCGACATTCAATATCGTCCACGACCATCCATGAAGGCACAAGTCCTAGCCGATTTTGTCACCGAATATACTATATCCGACAATAAGCCAGAAGATACAGATGACAACATAATAAAAGAGGCTACGACTCTCAAACCTGACTTAAAGTTGACCTGGGTGCTGCACATTAATGGAGCATCTAATACATAAGTTAGTGGAGCTGGCCTCATACTCACGAATTTCGAAGGGATAGTCACCGAGTACGCCCTTCGATTCAATTTTAAAGCCTCAAATAATCAAGCCAAATATGAAGCACTTTTGGCCGGCTTGAAGATAGCTAAGGAGCTTGAGATTTACAGTTTGAAGGTCTTCACCGACTCGCACCTGATCGCTGGACAGGTGAAGGGTGAATTTGAGGCCTGCGATCATATTATGATGAAGTACCTTCAGAAGATGAAAGATTTTATGGCAAGCTTGAAATATTTTGAGATATTTCATATTCACAGAATCAAAAATACTCGAGATGATGTACTTTCATGACTGGCTACTACCGCTTTTAACTCACTGGTTCGGATATTTGTTGAATACCTCGAACAGCCAAGTATTGATAAAGTCGAGGAGGTATTGCAACTCACTATCGAACCAGGCTGGATGCATTCGATCGTTCAATACCTGACCGATGGGACCCTTCCTACAGACTTCTCAGAGGCTAAACGACTTCGATGGATGGCCTCTCACTATGTAATAATGAATGATTATCTTTACAAAAGATCATTCTCTCTCCTCTTGCTGAAGTGTTTAGGACCTACAGATGCCGACTATGCACTTAGAAAAGTGCACGAAGGAATTTGTGAAAATCACTTGGGGGACAAGTCTCTAGCTTATAAAATTTTGCACAAGAATATTATTAACCCATCATGAAAAAAGATGCAGCTGAACTCATCCGAAGGTGTGAACCATGTCAAAAGTATGCAAATATACAACATCAACCGGCTAATTAGCTGACGTCGATTGTAGCACCATGGCCCTTCGTACAATGAGAGATTTACATACTTGATCATTTTCCCCCGACATCTGGTCAGAGAAAATTCATAATGATTGTCATCGACTACTTTACCAAATGGATAATAGCTGAACCTCTGGTGTAAATCACTGAAAGCAAGATGGAAGACTTCATTCAAAAATTTATCATTTACAGATTCGATTTGCCACACACCATCATCATCGATAATGGTCGATAATTTGACAACTAAAATTTTAGAAAGTTTTGTGCGAAATTTTATATTACGCACAAACTCACATCGATCGGCCATCCATAGTCAAATGACGAGGTGAAAGTAACCAATCGGACAATCTTACATGGGCTAAAAATCTGACTGAATAAAGTCAGAGGCCTCTGGGTAGAAGAATTATATCTGATCTTATGGACGTATCGAATGACTCCCCACATACCGACTGAGAAATCCCTCTTCAACTTAGCTTATGGGATAGAAGCAATGATACCGCTTGAGATCGGATTGCCGTCAACAAGAGTGGAGCAATATAGTGAGCCGAGCAACTCCGAATATCGAAAAGTCGACTTAGATCTCCTTCTAGAACTCTGACAGCAAGCTCAAGTTTGGATAGCTGCATATCGGCAAAGGATAGTCCGGTATTACAATGCAAGAGTCAAGTCGAAGGTCTTTCAAACAGGAGATTTGGTCTTAAGAAAAGTAGAAGTCTCAAAACCCTTGGATCAAAGAAAATTATCTCCGAACTAGGAAGGACCTTACAAAATATCCAAAACTCTTAGATCGGACGCATATCAGCTAGAAACTCTTGAAGGATCGATAATTCTCCGAACATGGAATGCCGACAACCTGAAGATGTATTATCAATAAAGTTATCGATATGTATATTATTTAAAATACAACTAGAATTTTAGAATCGTAAGCCTTTGACAAGTTTTATCAACTACTGACTATATGTCGGCTTCCATTGCTAAAGTCGAGCTATCTATTGTACTTTGACACGAAGTTTATCTCAGTCTCTACAGTAAAAATCGAAGAATCAACTACTTTGGTGATGACTGTATTTCGGTTCTCATGCAAAAATCGACATACCGACTATAATCTCAATCGATATCGACTACACGAATTTTCACCGCAAAAGCCGAATCACCGATTATACTTCGATTCTCAATATTGGCTCTCCATTGTAAAAATTGATTATCGTCAAAAGACTAATATGCCGACTTAGTCCCAACTAAGCGGAATGAAAAATACCAAAACGATCAAGATCGGATTGAAATTATACCGACTAGGCTACGGTCAGTCGAGGGATATTCGGCTTACCACCGATTATCAGATAATTCGACATACAAGCTCGATCAAATATCGGGCATGGGATATTCAACCTACAATCGTTATCCTAATTTCTATTAAGTACATCAAAATGACTACGTGACTGATGGACATTCTGCAAGTCCTACGGAATGATCGGGTCTCCGATTATTGTTTGGTGGTTATTCTACATTGCAAACATTGTGAACAAGTAAAATAAGAGCCTAAACTTAGAAGGATAATACTTTCATTCATTATCAAAAAAGGAGTTACAAAATTCGACCGAAGTCCGACTACAAATATCAGATTACAGAAAAAAAAAGGAATACACCAACTAAGCTTCGTCATCATTCCTGTTCCTTTGCTGGGGTGTAGCATCATCGACTTGAACGATTTCGAGCCCAGTTGGTGCTTCTTCTTAAGTCGGAGTAGCTTCTTCTTCAGCAACTCCATCTTCTGATCTTGGAGGGACAATGCTGCTCAAGTCAAGGTTCGGATATAATTTTTCGATCGTATCTCGATCGTCTTCATACCTGACGCAATACGACGCGCAGGTATTTTCGAGGATCTCTTTCATATATTCTTTCGAACCTTAAAAATTCTCGACTGTCGACCTAGTGCTTCTCTTGCCAACTCTGCTTCCGCCTTTGCCAAATCGGTATCAGCTCAAGCAGAGGACAATTCTTTTTCGGTCAGTGCTAACCTTTTCAAGATGGCCTGATGACGTTCACGTTTGGCTTTGAGTTCTTCGATGCATCCATCTCGCTCTCGTCGAAGTCGATGGATAGAATGCTTCTTGCTCTTGACCTGTGACTTAAGAGCCGAAATAGCCCCATGAGCCGACTTAAGTTCGGCTCTCGAGGATGCCAAGTCGTCGGTTAGTTGAAAAACTTTCTCTTGAAGTTTGGCTTCCCGCTCTGCCACTGACTTAAGTTGTTCAAGTGCAGCTACTTTCTAAGCATCGATGGCTGCCACCTTATTCTTCCACACACTACGGATGTCAGCGAACTTCATGTAGCCGGCCTCCAGATCAGACATGTCATGGATCAACTGCAAACAGAGGATAAGTTGGGTTAAAAAAAAAACTTTACCAAAGATACTTACCCCAATGATTGTCGGATAAAAAGATGAAAATATTTCGACCACCGATCGTTTCCTCCAGCGCTCCTGATCAGTCGGAAGAAGAGTCGTCTGGCACAGTCACTTAGCCAGTACAGAATTAACCAGGGTCGATTCATTGACGGGCACTTGGAGGTCGAAGTGCACCGTATGGCCTTCCGATGCTGCATCATCCACCGATGCCATCGAATTTTTCCCCCGACCTGTTGTCGGTGGCCCCATGTTTGAAAGTGAGAGAAAGCTTGAACTTGACTGCATCCCAACTGAAGGAGCAACTGATGCAGCCGCAGATTGTTTGGGCTCTCTTGCCTCAGCCCGAACCTCCTCAGATGGTGGGACTACCGATGTTGTTTCGGTAGTCCCTCTCACCGTCCTTTCCTCAGATGATGCAGTAAGGAGCACTGTCGGAGCAGATAGTGCCAAGATTGGTTGGGGAACCGATGCCGATGGGGCATTGGGTTCCACGGCCAACATTGAAACACCGACTGGAGCTGATGCTTCTTCGACAGTCGTGAAGGTCCAGCTTCAGATGCTGTCCTCTTCTTGGCAGCGTGCTGACGAATGTCGGCATTCGACACTTGCACCCTCTGCTGCATGGCTGCAATTACAATGGAGGTTAGTACAATTCAGCAAGTAAAAGAAAAGTCAAAAATAACCGACCAACTATACTATACCTAGACGAGGAATCGAACTAAGGCCGATGTCATAAAGGGCCTGTTCGGTTACAAGCTCTTTCTGTTTCGGCACCGACATGTCTTTCAGTCGGTGAAAGTCCTCCTGGTCATCGATCTCTACTCGGCTGTTGTCATTGGGACCGGTTCGTGGATCACCCCAATGAGAAGGAAAACCCCAAGGAAGGGAATAAAAAGCAAAGAAGAACTAGTTCTTCCATCCACGAATGGACGATGGAAGACCGGTAAAAAAGGATAGACCATTTTGGGGGGTTGAAAAATCACCACCCTCGGGCCTTTGGATGAGGTCAGAGGACAAAGAAGGCTCGAAAAAGAGAAGGACGAGGCATGGTCGGCAACATCCGACACAGCAAAGCAAAGTTAATTATCAGTCAGACCGAGTTTGGTGCCAGCTGAGCCGGACAAAGTCTATAATAATCCAAAATATTTCGGACAAATTTTGAAATAAAAAATCGAAGATCCGCTCGAAGATCTTCGATGTAGAAGGCCACCTGGCCCAAAGGTGGGTTATTCACCCGACCATCGGCCCCAGAGGTGAAAAGTTGAAACTGCTCTGGGATACAAATCTGCTTTCGGAGCCGTTTAATATTCAGTTCTGAAAGTGAAGAGGCCTCCACATCCAGACTCGACTGGGATTCATCAGTCAGATTCTCTGATCTTCCCGAGAAGGAGAAGCCCTAGTCATGAGAACAACTCTGAAGAGGATAGAGACTTTAGAAGAAAAGACTCGAAAGAAGGATGAAGTTGATCTGAAAGATCGGAGCGATAACCTTGGACATTGGGGCAACAATCCGGCAGAGTTTCAGCAACAAAAATAGTGAAAAGTGATATTTGACTGAGAGCAACCATTTATATAGGATCCCTTAACGATCGAGATGAAGGTGGTCAAATCGAAAATCTACCAGATGACGACATGTGGCAACATCTGGACTGACTATTGATTGGAGGGTTCGACGCACCTGTCCCAGATTGAGCCATGTCATCTCTATCTGCGTGAACAATTTCGATCTAATAACATTCGGATACGTGGAACAAATCTACTTGTCAGAATCATATCATCAGACACCGAATCGACTTTTCGAAACGACGTCTGACACTAACAACTGATACCGAATCATCCAGTCAGTGTGACAGATGATTGTATCTGCCAACATGATAAAATAGCCGATCATCTGTATCTCAAAGAAAATAATATCAAAATCAGGATTCGATGTGATAAAAAAATAACTCCCTTCGTCCAATGTGACAAACTATGTGGTAATATACACGATGACTCATCTTGAACTTGAGAGTGGGGGGCAACTGTTGGGGTAAGTCAATCGACCCCCGACTCAGATCATCTGACTACCGACTTCGACTCAGCAATAGCCAACCGACTGGACATACGACTCCGACTCTACATTGGCTGAATATACAGTTTCGACTCTTCATTAACCAACTGAACGAACCGCACCGACCTATTGTCGGCTGACCGACTAATGATTCGATTACTACCAATCGACAGAGGATGACTTAAACCATCGGTATAACAGAACTACTAGTCGACGGTCGCTCATGGATTCTATCGACATATGATCGGCCAGTCAACTCAGATATATCATAATCATCACAAACGGTTACTGGTCACATATCACGGCACAATCAGTGGGAATTAACGATTCATTACGTGGTTATGGTCCGATGATTTAGTGCCATAAAATACAAGATCACGTACGACGGTTACGAAAACCTTATCCATAAAAGAGAGTAAGAAAAACAGGACTGGTAAGTCAATTCTAGACCAAAACTCTGCTACTGCTTACATTCAACTCCTGTTCACTGACTTCCCTCTCTGACTTTGACATCGGAGGGTCCCGTCGGACACAAATTCGGTCTGCGTAGATGCTGTTTTACAGATGTTCGACGATAGACGATGGAAAGTTGACCGCAATAATAATAATAATAATAATAATAATTATTATTATTATTATTATTATTATTATTATTATTATTTTGTTAGATCATTGATATACAGTGCCAAGCCTTGCTGACATTGTCTGCCATGTCTATTACGGAGGCCTACAAATTAATTAACAGGCATAGTTGTTAAATGAGCATCAACACAATAGAAAGGAACTAATTTTTTCATAAAAAATTAGATTAAAACAAAGGGAAAAGGCCATCTTAGAGGAAGTACCTCTGTAGGCTGGCCTCCGGCACCGCCGTACCTAGGGGACCATCGGGCTGTCTCACCATCCATATACTGGAAAGTAATTGAATCAATGGCATCCCCCACGTTGATTTTGATTTTGGTGATCGCCAGAGCATTCTCAAACGACCATGCACTCCCACCAGATCCACCCCACGGTCCCAACACAATTGCACCATCCTCTCTGGTAGCCTGCATGCAACAGTAGATATACAAGCTTTAGTTGAAGCAAGGATATAAAATGAACTCATGATGATGAAACTAATTCCACCCTAAGTTCTTGGATCCTACCGTTGAGAAATTATGCTGATTACAAAAAAATAAAATTTTCTACGATATTCAAAAAGTATCGTACGATATTGTATATATATTGAGACATTCATAAAAAAAAAATAATTATATAATATTTATTTAAATTATTCAAATATTTTTTAAGTTTATTTATTTATTTTTTAATATTTTAATATGCACGTATAAGCATGTGCGGTCACTCATTTTTTGATAGACGTTTTCGAAGTATGCACGATATCCTACGATATTTTTTAAGTACAGCAAAGAATTCACACATACGGTTATTTATTTTTTAATAAATATTTTTGAAGCATGTATAGTATCTGTTGGGTATAAAATATCCCTCAGCCGAAGTTCATGTCAGGAGTGACCCCCCAGGGGTTCTACCGACGTCCGACCTTCAGCGACATCTTTTCGAACCTCTCCGACGGCCGAGCTTCCGCAACATTCCCAAATTCTGCCGACGGATAAACCCCCACCAGCGTCGACCGGATTCTACACGATGGACGGACCCCACCCAAGTTTCTACCTAGAAGACTTCATCCGGACTCCTAAGGGAGCCGGACCTCGTTCCCGACTCCAATTGCAGGAAGACTTCATCCGGACTCCTACGGGAGCCGGACCTCGTCTCCGACTCCGACTGCAGGAAGACTTCATCCGGACTCCTACGGGAGCCGGACCTCATCCCCGACTCTGACTGCAGGAAGACTTCATCCGGACTCCTATGGGAGCCGGACCTCGTCCCCGACTCTGACTGCAGGAAGACTTCATCTGGACTCCTACGGGAGCCGGACCTCATCCCCGACTCCAACTGCAGGAAGACTTCATCCGGACTCCTATGGGAGCCGAACCTTGTCCCCGACTCCGACTGCAGGAAGACTTCATCCGGACTCCTACGGGAGCCGGACCTCGTCCCTGACTCCGAATGCAGGAAGACTTCATCCGGACTCCTACGGGAGCCGGACTTCATTCTCGACTCCGGCTGCGGGAAGGCCTCATCCGGACTCCTACGGGAGCCGAACCTCATCCTCGACTCCAATGGCAGGTAGCCTTCGTCCAGGCTCCTACGGGAGCCGGACCTCTTCCCTGAGCTTCGACTGCAGGTAGATTTTGTCCAGACTCCTACAGGAGCCGGACTCCTTCCCCGAACAGGTAGACTTCGTCCGAGCCCCTGCGGGAGCCGGACTTCCACCCTGAACTCCTTGTAGGTAGACCTCACCCCGAACTCCTACAAGAGTCGGACTCCGAGCTCCTACAGCAAATGACCCTCGCCTGTAGTGTTAACGCTCGAGGCACCCAACGGTAGAAGGCTCGCCGGCAACATCCGAGCTTCTCTCAGATGGATAGCTACTTCTCTCCGTCAGGCACCTCAATCGAACTTCGGCCGATAGGCCTGGGCCCCCTGGCAAGCCACAGTAATGACCACGACTCTGCTCCACTTCCTGCGATGGATTTCGTGCGGCTCCATCACTCCCTGACAGGCCACAGTAACGGCCACGACTCTGCTTCACTTCCTGACGGATTCCGTGCGGCTCCTCCACTCTTTGGCAAGTCACGACAACGGACGCCGCTCTACTTCCCGCAACAGACTCCACATGGCAGATTACGGTGATGGCCATGATTTCACTCCACTACTCTTCATAACAAGCTCCTCCTGGCCCCGAACGGTCCACTGCCAGACGGTTACAAACGTCGCTATCGGTCTATTGCACCCTCCGCCTATAAAAAGGGGACTCCAGATATGTTATTCTTTAAGCTCTCATTTTTCTATCTCAAAACTCTGCTAAAATTTTTGTTCGAGCACTCCATTCTTGTTGAGGCAGAGAACTGACTTGAGCGTCGGAGGGTCTTGCCGGAGCACCCCCAACTCCGGTTTAGACTTTGTTTGCAGGTTCCGGTGGCGACCGCGACTCCCTTGACTCCAGCTTCTCCGACGCGGGTGGATTTTTAGACCAACAGGATTGGCGCTAGAAGGAGGGGCGTGTGTCTTCGCAGTACCCTTGTTCTTAAATGAGCGCTCAACGGGACCGCCTTCGATCATCTTCCCCAATATCCTCTCCTCCAGTTTCCTGCCTGGCCTCCACCTGATGCCTCCCCGAAGGGCATCCTCCAGGTGGCCAATGGCCTCCGCGGCCAGATCTCGGCGAGCTCCACAAGCCCCGGCCCCGTCTCCAGTCTCCCAGGCTCCTCCTCCTCCGGCAACAGCAGTCGGCGTGGAGCGGTTAGATAATCAGCTTCCGACGGATTTCGCCAACACCATCTCGGGAGAATCCCGATAGGGAACAACCGGTGTATTGGCCGGACCTCCCAAGCGACAAAGGATTGAGGAATCCATAACCTTTACTGAAGAAGATGCTCGGGGAGTTCAATTTCCTCATAACGACGCAGTTGTAGTTTCTTTAAATATAGCTAATTATGATGTCCGCCGCATTTTTGTCGACAATGAAAGTTCGGCCAACATTTTGTTCTACGATGCCTTCTCAAAAATGTCCATTCTTGACGACCAGTTGGAGCCGATTAGCTCCCCTCTGGTAGGGTTTACCGGCGATGCTGTCCCAGTGGAGGGGGTAATAACTTTGACTGTAGCTGCGGGTCGATATCCAAGACAATCCAGGGCTTTGGTGAATTTTCTGGTGGTGAGGGCGCCGTCAGCCTACAACGCAATCCTCGACCGACCCGGCCTCAACGCTCTTCGGGCCGTGGTGTCAACCTACCATTTGAAATTAAAATTTCCTACCAACCAGGGGGTCGGAGAAGTCAGGGGAGATCAAGCCCTGGCCAGACACTGCTACAACATAGCCTTGCAAAGAAGTGACCAATCTGACCTCTGTCCGGTTGATGGGCTGGACGCCCGCGACGATCTTGCTGAGGAAAGGGGCGGCCCAATCGAAGATCTGGTTTTGATCCCTTTGAACGATGGGAATGCGATGCATGTGGCGAAGATCGGCTCCAACCTGGGGGAAGAGGTGCGGACGCAGCTCATTGATTTCCTACGAAAGAACACGGACATTTTTGCTTGGGTTCCAGCAGACATGCCGGGGATTGACGCAGAAGTCATGGAACACCGTCTGACAGTCGATCCAAAGCATCGACCGACGAAAGAAAAAATCTGAGGTCATGCACCGAAGAGGCAGAAAGCGATAGCCGAGGAAGTGGACAAACTCCTGAAAGCCGGATTCATTAGAGAAGTCAATTATCCTGACTGGGTTTCCAACGTTGTCCTAGTCAAAAAGGCAAACGACAAGTGGAGGATGTGTATAGACTTCAAAAAGCTGAATAAAGCATGTCCAAAGGACAGCTACCCTCTGCCCAGAATTGATCAACTGGTAAATGCAACCTCGGGCCATGAGCTTCTCACCTTTATAGATGCATTCTCTGGCTATAATCAAATCAGGATGGTGCCAAAAGACGAAGAAAAGACTGCTTTCATTACTAACTGTGGCCTTTACTGTTACAGGGTCATGCCTTTCGGCCTCAAAAATGCAGGTGCGACCTATCAGCGGCTGGTGAACAAAATCTTTAAGGAGCAGATCGGCCGCAACATGGAGGTCTACGTGGACGACATGTTCGTAAAAAGCAAATCTTCCATAGACCACGTCGCCGACCTCGAGGAGACCTTCAGCGCCCTCCGAAGATATAAGATGAAGCTGAATCCGACTAAATGTGCTTTCGGAGTGACCTCGGGGAAGTTCCTGGGCTTCATGGTATCGAGGCACGGGATTGAAGCCAATCCGGAGAAAATTCGCGCCATCCAGGAGATGGCACCCCGAAGTCGATAAAAGAGGTTCAGCGCCTTACAAGGAGGGTGGCAGCCCTGAATCACTTCGTTGCGAGGTCGGTCGAACGGTGCTTACCCTTCTTCCAAACCCTCAAGCAGTCGAAGAACTTCTGTTGGACCACTGAGTGCCAACAGGCGTTCGAAGAGCTAAGGAGCTACCTCGGTTTGCCTCCGTTGTTAGCGAAGCCCGAGCCTGGAGAGGAGCTGTTTTTGTACCTAGTGGTCTCCCCTATGGCTCTCGCAGCGGTTCTTGTCAAGGAAGAAGCAAAAATTCAACGGCCGATCTACTACATCAGTCGCACGTTGAGAGACGCCGAAACCAGGTATACTAAATTAGAGAAACTAACTTACGCCCTGTTGATTGCAGCCCAGAGGCTCCGACCCTACTTTCAAGGGCACACCGTAATGTTGCTCACCGACCAGCCGATCAAGGCGATTCTGCACCGGGCAGATGCCTCCGGGAGGATAGCGAAATGGACGATCGAGCTTACAGAATTTGACATCCACTATCGACCTAAACCGACAGTGAAAGCCCAGATACTGACAGATTTTATAGTAGAGTGCACTATCTCGGAGGAGGCCGAACCTGAACAGGGTGAAATTAACGGCCTGGAGCCCCGACCGAACTCCCCCGAAGAAGAAGCAGACCCCCCTGGTTGCTTTTGGGCCCTCTACGTGGACGGATCTTCCAACATGTCGGGCGCAGGCGCGGGCCTGATCTTGATCAGTTCGGAGGGAATCGTCGCGGAGTACGCTCTGTGCTTCAAATTTCCCACGACAAACAATGGAGTGGAATACGAAGCTCTGATCGTAGGATTGAGGATCGTCAAAGAATTGGGAATAGATCGGCTCCAAGTTCACAGCGACTCCAAATTGGTAGTGGGACAAATCAGCGGAAACTACGAAACGCGGGAGGACAGCATGGCTAAGTATCTTGAAAAGGTAAAGGAGCTCGTCCCCGCCTTTAGTAGTTTCAACACCAGGCAGATTCTAAGGATGAAAAATACGATGGCCGATCTTCTCTCCAAGCTGGCTACGCTGGCTCCGGCTGAATTGCCCAAGGGTGTTCTCTTTGAAGTTCTGAAGTGCCCAAGTACGAAAGAATCGCGGCCCGTGATAGAAATTGACCATGAGCCCAGTTGGATAGACCCACTGGTGGCATATCTCAGAGATGGGGTTCTCCCTCATGATGCAAAAGAGGCTCGGAAGGTTAGAAATCAAGCCTCCCGGTACATCCTTTATGAGGACAAGTTGTACAAGAGATCATACTCTTTGCCCCTTTTAAAATGTCTCCGGCCTTCGGAAGCTGACTACGCCTTGTGGGAGGTGCATGAAGGAATCTGCGGAAGCCATCTGGGGGCTAGATCCTTATCCCACAAGTTGCTCCGCCAAGGGTATTACTGGCCGATAATGTATCGTGACTCAATTGAGTACGTCAGAAAGTGTGACCGATGTCAGAGATATGCCAACATCCAGGGACAGCCCGCCGCCGAGCTTACACCCTTGAGTGCCCCATGGCCGTTTGCACAATGGGGAATGGATATCCTTGGACCCTTTTCCGTGGCGTCGGGGCAGAGGAAGTTCCTCCTAGTAGCAATTGACTATTTCACCAAGTGGGTTGAAGCCGAACCACTGGCAAAAATCATAGAAGCTAAAGTGCAAGACTTCATCTGGAAGTCCATCGTTTGTAGGTTCGGCCTGTCGAGAACCCTAATTACTGATAGTGGGCGGCAGTTTGCGGGAGTGAGATTTGCTGAACTTTGTGAAGACCTGAACATCTCCCACAACTTCACGTCGGTAGCCCATCCTCAGGCCAACGGCGAAGCTGAAGTGACCAACAAAACTCTACTGCAAGGAATCAAGACAAGGCTCGAAAAGGTGAAGGAAACTTGGGCAGACGAACTTTAGCATGTGTTGTGGGCATATCGAACTACCCAAAGGTTACCCACGGGGGAAACCCCCTTTGCTCTAGCCTTCGGAACGGAGGCCGTTATCCCAATTGAGCTCAAGCTCCCGTCGGCATGAGTCGTGGCATTCAGCGAACATCACAATCCGCAATGCCTTAAAGCCAACCTCGACTTGTTAGAAGAAAAGCGGGAGGCAGCTCAAGTTCGGATGGCAGCCTACAGGCAAAAAGTCGTCCGCTATTACAACTCCCGGGTCAAAAACAAAGTCTTTAGAGCAGGGGACCTGGTGCTTCGACGAGCCGCCATCTCACAACCTCAGGATCGAGGGAAGCTTGCCCCAAATTGGGAAGGCCCGTATGAAGTCAAGGAGGTGGTTCGGCCCAGAACTTACTACCTCAAGGAGCTCGGAGGAGCAGACCTCCTGCGACCATGGAGCTCGAAAAACTTACGAATGTATTACTGATAACTTTATTTTAAATAAAAGTTTTATATCCACATGTCTTCTCTCTTGGCACGAGCCTATATCAACAGGACAGTCAAAACAAACCCTGTTAGGGACAGGAGGAGAACCTTGCCCTAACTTGAGCAAAGTCGAAGGCCCGGTTACCCTTAGACCGGATGGGGGGAGAGGCCCTGCAACGCCCATATGTGCCCTCACGGTCCTGTTAGGGACAGGAGGAGAATCTTGCCCTAACTTGAGTAAAGTCGAAGGCCCGATTACCCTTAGACCGGATGGGGGGAGAGGCCCTGCAACGCCCATATGTGCCCCCACGGCCCTGTTAGGGACAGGAGGAGAACCTCACCCTAACTTGATCAAAGTCGAAGGTCCGGTTACCCTTAGACCGGATGGGGGGAGAGGCCCTGCAACGCCCATATGTGCCCCCACGACCCTGTTAGGGACAGGAGGAGAACCTCGTCCTAACTTGAGCAAAGTCGAAGGCCCGGTTATCCTTAGACCGGATGGGGGGAGAGGCCCTGCGATGCCCATATGTGCCCCCATAGTTCTGTTAGAGACAAGAGGAGGACCTCGTCCTAACCTGAGCTGAAACCATCGCGTCAGAAATAGGGGAAGAACCTCATCCTAACACCAATTAAGGTCTGGTCATTCAAAATCGGATAAGAAAAAGGGAACCTCCCCAGCGACCCCTCCGTGCTCTCGCAACCCCACTAAGAGCAGGGGAAAAACCCTCACTCGAGAAAAGGAAAAAAGAGAAGGAGTTAAAAAGGAAAGCGACGAACTACATCAGCGACAAATGGAAAATAAATTACACTAAAAATGCAGGGGACCTCGTCTCAGCAAGAATGGGGGTTCTCATCAAAAATCTCCGATCTCTAAAAGAGCTCTCGATGCAGGCCAAGGATAAGACAGCTTCCTCAGGACGACGAGAAGCTTAGATCTCCGAGCTCGAACTCTGAAAGGAGGCGTCAAACTCGAGTGGTCCCGGACAAATCAGCGGCCATAAATAGAAGGACGGGTCAATGCGACGGTGATCGGGTACCTCCAAATGGCATCGATATCGGACATGGCAAAAGCCGAAGGAAGCTAGGCAAATGACAATTCAACACATGAGTAAAAGAGGTACCGAAAAATTCCCTTCTCATGTTATTTACTAAATATGCATTACAGAGCCCTTAAGGCTGAGGAAGAAAGATGACCGGAAAAGCGAGCCGACGCGGCAGCGACCAGTAACCTCCGGACGACACCGACAAAAAAAAAAAAAAAAGAGGAAAAAGGAGGGAAGAAGAGAAAGAAGACGAAAAGGAAAAGAGGGGGCTTAAATAAGCGACGGGGCCTGGCACAGTTATGGTGGCGGATGTCCCTAGGTCTACCAATGCCTGCCACGTGTCCCACTCACCGTGGCGTAGGGCTGACCGCTGGCAGGACCATTCTGGTGTGGCACTTGGGACTATGCTCCGGTGGGAATTTCGAAAGGACTCTTCGGATCGTCCTAATTGGAAAAAGACTCCAGCACGCGCGCATTAAATGCCAGGATATCTGAGGGCAATCGTGCACAGGATTCAAGGGGACAGCTTCGGCTGTGAAAATTCTTCTGTACTTCCTTCATTCGAAACTCGAACTCGGAAGTAGGGGGACTGGTGTTGGGTATAAAATACCCCCCCAGCTGAAGTTCGTGTCAGAAGTGACCCCCCAGGGGTTCTGCCGACGCCCGACCTTCGGCGATATCTTTCCGAACCTCTCCGACGGTCGAGCCTCCGCAACATTCTCAAGTTCTGTCGACGGATAAACCCCCACCAGCGTCGATCGGATTCTGCACGACGGACGGACCCCACCCAAGTTTCTACCTAGAAGACTTCATCCGGACTCCTACAGGAGCCAGACCTCATCCCCGACTCCAACTGCAGGAAGACTTCATCCGGACTCCTACGGGAACCGGACCTCATCCCCGACTCCGATTGCAGGAAGACTTTATCCGGACTCCTACGGGAGCCGGACCTCGTCCCCGACTCCGACTGCAGGAAGACTTCATCCGGACTCCTATGGGAGCCGGACCTCGTCCCCGACTCCGACTGCAGGAAGACTTCATCCGGACTCCTACGGGAGCCGGACCTCGTCCCCGACTCCGACTGCAGGAAGACTTCATCCGGACTCCTACGGGAGCCGGATCTCGTCCCCGACTCCGACTGCAGGAAGACTTCATCGGGACTCCTACGGGAGCCGGACCTCGTCCCCGACTCCGACTGCAGGAAGACTTCATCCGGACTCCTACGGGAGCCGGACCTCGTCCCCGACTCCAATTGCAGGAAGACTTCATCCGGACTCCTACGGGAGCCGGACCTCGTCCCTGACTCCGACTGCAGGAAGACTTCATCCGGACTCCTATGGGAGCCGGACCTCGTCTCCGACTCCGAATGCAGGAAGGCTTCATCCGGACTCCTACGGGAGCCGGACTTCATCCCCGACTCCAGCTGCGAGAAGGCCTCATCCGGACTCCTACGGGAGCCGGACCTCGTCCCCGACTCCAACGACAGGTAGCCTTCGTCCGGGCTCCTACGGGAGCCGGACCTCTTCCCTAAGCTTCGACTGCAGGTAGATTTTGTCCGGACTCCTACAGGAGCCGGACTCCTTCCCCGAATAGGTAGACTTCGTCCGAGCCCCTGCGGGAGCCGGACTTCCGCCCTGAACTCCTTGCAGGTAGATCTCACCCCGAACTCCTACAAGGGCTGGACTCCGAGCTCCTACAGCAAATAACCCTCGCCTGTAGTGTTATCGCTCGAGGCACCCAACGGTAGAAGGCTCGCCGGCAACATCCGAGCTCCTCTCAGATGGATAGCTACTTCTCTCCGCCAGGCACCTCAACCGAACTTCGGCCGACAGGCCTGGGCCCCCTGGCAGGCCACAGTAATGGCCATGACTCTGCTCCACTTTCTGCGACGGATTCTGTGCGGCTCCATCACTCCCTGACAGGCCACAGTAACGGCCACGACTCTGCTCCACTTCCTGACAGATTCTGCGCGGCTCCTCCACTCTCTGGCAAGTCACGACAACGGACGCCGCTCCACTCCCCGCAACAGACTCCACGTGGCAGATCACGGTGATGGTCACGATTTTACTCCACTACTCTTCATAACAAGCTCCTCCTGGCCCCGAATGGCCCACTGCCAGACGGTTACAAACGTCGCTATCGGTCTATTGCACCCTCCGCCTATAAAAAGGGGACTCCAGATACGTTATTCTCTAAGCTCTCATTTTTCTATCTCAAAACTCTGCTAAAATTTCCGTTCGAGCACTCCATTCTTGTTGAGGCAGAGAACTGACTTGAGCGCCGGAGGGTCTTGCCGGAGCATCCCCAATTTCGATTTAGACTTTCTTTGTAGATTTTGGTGGTGATCGCGACTCTCTCGATTCCAATTTCTCCGACGCGGATAAATTTTTGCACCAACAGTATCGTAATGATATCTTACGGTACAAATAATTTTCTTTATCACCTTGCTTTTCAATGCACGAGCGAATAAAGGTATACTGGGTACTTATAGAGCCGTAGACGTGCATGTGTAACGCGAGGACAATGGTGGTGGTCCGACTGGCAGTGTGAACTGGCCGATCAATTGAACTCATCCAGGCGTGGGAGCAGGTGGCGGTTGGATTTTACATTAGCTGGCTCCGTGCGACTGGATAGGGATGTATCAGCCGGAACCCGATTGTATCCTTCGTCCAGAAGAGGGACCCGACTTTCTTCGCACCATTGACCGTCGATCATCCACTGCAAAATGTCAAAGGGTTCAAAATTACGTCCTTCATCGACCTGCACATTTCGTGGAGCGAAATGGAGATGATCCTACAGTTGACAGGCGCGAAGGAAGGTGTAGCCTTCCTTCGGGCGAAGGATAGAACCCCAATCCACATCAGCCACGTGAGAAAGATGCAGAATCCACAGCAATATTCGCGCCACCCACCTTGTCTTCTTGTTTATGTTTTTATTTTTGGTGGCAGTGTACGAAAGACGTGGGCCACGTGAGTGAGATGCTTTTCTTTTCTTTTTTTTTTTTTTTTGTTTGAGTTAAAGGATTACAAAAGTCCACCAACTTCATTTAAGAAAATTTAGATACAGAAAAACATCCAAAACAGCTCTTAGAGGTGGCCCCAAAAAATAAAATAAAATAAAATAAAAATTACCGGATGATGGAGAGCTCGCAAGAAAGGCGCCAACAGTTACAAACAATCAAACATTTATCGACCTATCGGATGAACTTCTTCGATAGCATTAATTGCTGGGACTCCAAAATTGTTCAAGATTTTTTTTAACATATTATTTTTTTTTATTAATATAATTTAATTTTTTAATAAATATGTGGAGGTACTTTTCATTCAATGCCTATGGCCCACTCAGAAAAACATAAGGAGAAACAACCTACTTAGATCTCATATTTTGGCGCTAATAATAAACGATAACCACGCACGATTTATCATATAGAACCGGACTAAATAGTCCACAAATTCAAGATAGAAAATTTTCACTTGCCATTCTCAAAATAGGTCACAACCATATGTGGTTGTCATGTTTTGTTGTCTGCTTCTTTTTTCTTTCTTAAGAAAAGGCAAGATAAGCACCATCAGATAATGGGCCAGTTGATGTATAGGACCTAGGTTTTAGGTTGTTAAGAGGAGAGACACACAGAGAGAGAGAGAGTCAGAAAAAGATGCATAAGAGATCAACGGCGAACAAAATTACAATAACCAATTTAGTTTGCAAGCCAATCTTATTTAATTGATGTCAATGATAATTTAAAATAAACATATCAATCTCATGTGGAATGTGCGTCAAGCTCGCAAGAGAGGATGCCAACCACTAAACCATGGCCTACACACCTTATCTTCACATTTAAATTTTTCGGTTGCTAGCATCTATGAACATAGGCCACGTGAGATGCTATCTTTTCAAGAGTTAAAAAATTAAAAAAATCCATCAATTTCATTTAAAAAAATAAAGATACAAAAAAATATCTAAGACAGATGCATCAAGTAAATAAATAAATATAAAAAGATAAAATATAGATTACAGGATGGTGGAGAGCTTATTACAAGAAGGATGACAACAATTTCAAACAATCAAATATTTAGGATGCATTTATTATAAGAAAGATTTATCTTTACTTATTAGCTGGTGATTGGATGTATTTATTGCATATCTAAAAATTATATTTAATATATTTATATTTTTTCAAATATTTATTTATAATATATTGATATATAATAATATTTAATATAAATAATATTTTTTATTGATAATGCATTGATATCTGAAAATGATATTTAATGCAAATAATATTTTTTGTTTGCCTATGTAATGATCCCGTGGTTCTAGACCATGCCAGTAGGTTCTGGGCCATACCAACGGGTTATAGGTCATGCCTCTTTACGGTGGATTCTAGGTTATGCATAGAACCATAGATTTGCCTTTTGATTAATGTATATATTCTATGATATCCAAACATTTATTTATTTTTGTACGGATGGAAGAATTATATATATTGGTCAATTGATTATCCAGTTTGAAAAGTTTAAAAATTATAATTAATTCTATAAGTAATTATCTTGATGTTATTATGTTGTATCTCATTTCCACATATGATTTAATTGCAGTATCATTATTTTTATAATGGATAAGGGGTGGATGAAGTTGAGTAGACTCTCATCAGAATATGAGGCTGGACTTTCAAAGTTTCTTGATTTTGTTATAGAGAAATTTGAAGATCATGGACTTATCCAATGTTCTTGTAAGAGGTGTATGGGTGAGCCTTGGTTATTTCGTTAAGATGTCAATGATCACCTCACTATTTATGGCTTTAAATCCGGCTATAAAATTTATTGGGATCAACATGGTGAGCGCAGGCCGCAAGGAGGCAATCAACATGATTGAGGAGTGGAACAAATGGTTTGTGATATCTCTTCATTTGTTGGCTATAATGACGGTACATCTACGTCTATGCCTGATTCTGTGATTGGTGGAATGACAAACAGTGAAGATGTGGAGAAGGTTCACAAGTTGATAGAAAATGCTAATGTTCCATTATATCCCAGATGTGAAAAGATGATGAAGCTTGAGTTCTTAATCCGATTGTATCATGTGAAATACTTCAATGGATTCAGTAATAATGGAGTGAACTGTATATTAGAGTTTTTGAGGACATTCTTTCGGACAATGCATAAATCTCAATGAATAAATATGAGGCATTAAAGATTATTGAATATTTGAGCTTTACTTACACCAAGATATATGCATACCCTAATGATTACATGCTCTATTGGGAAGGGGATGCCAATCGAAATGAGTGCAGAAGGTACGGTGTATCAAAACAGAAATAGAAAAAAGATGGCACATTGACCTATGTATGTCGAAAGTTGATGTGGCACTTTTCTTTGATACCGAGACTACAAAAATTGTTTATGTCGACGAAGACATCGAAGAACATAAGATGGCATGAAGAGGAACAAAAAATGATGGATTAAGGCATCCAGCCGATGGAGAGGCATGGTAGAAGTTTAATGAAATACATCCCAACTTCATCCAAGAGATACGTAATATGAGGTTAGACTTGTTATGCGATGGTTTCAATCCGTTCAAGCACATGAATACCAACCACAATGTATGACTAGTGTTTACTCATATTTACAACCTTCCACAATGGATGTGTATGAAAAAACCCTTCGCTTTCATGACGGTGCTCATCGCTGGACCAATGGAGGTAGAGAATGACATTGATGTCTATTTGTAGCCTCTTATTATTAAGCTAAAATACTTATGAAGCATTCAAGGTGTTCCAACTTTCGATGCTTTGATGAATGAGTCATTCTCCATACGTGTGGTGTTTATGTAGACAATAAACGACTTTCCAGCTTATGTCCTAATGTTGAGTTGAAGCACAAAAGTTGAGCTAGCGTGCCCAATTTATGAAAAAAAATATCCGATCTAAAAGATTGACACATCAGAGGAGCTTTAATTTTATGGGGCATCGACGTTTCTCTATCGAAACCATCCATACAAAAGGGATGCATGCTTCTTCGATGGCACTATTGAAGAAGGTGAGGCACCTAGCCGGATGTCTGGGAGTGAGGCGTTGAGAGAGTTGGATGGTCTCAATATTGAATTTAGAAAAGATGTTGGAGAAGATATTTACACCATCATTTTTTATAGTTATGATGTATCTCACCATATACTTTACGGAGGAAGTTGTACTTAGAGGCCCAATGTTCTGCTGGTAGTGTACCCCATCGAGAGGAATATTCAAATGCGAGAATTTTATGTATGGAATATGAATTATCTAGAGGGATCCATAGCAGAAGATTATTTGGGTCAAGAGTGTATAGATTTTTATACCATGTACTTAAACAAGCTCGAGACACGTCGTAACCAACTAATAAGGAATCAAAATGATTAGTATGAGCCAATTGAGCCTGCATTTGAGTCCATTCTACTTCATACCACCTCACTAATTTGAGCATTGATGAAAGGGATAAGGCATCGCTATGTGCTATTCAATTATGATGTCATTGAGCCATACATAAGATAAGTCACTCAGCCTTATTTATTTCTCATTACTTAGAAGAAAATATTTTATTTTATCTAAATTTATTCTTTATGCATGTAGCAAATACAAAGAGATCATAAGAGTAAAATATGGGGCTCTAAGTATACAGAAAAAAGAAAAAATACATGGCAAAGAGTTCCGTGAGTGGTTCAAAGATCATGTAAGCGAGTATATATTCCTGTCTTATACACCTTATTTGAACATGTTTACTAATTAAGTATCATCTTCTTAGGTGTGGGGATTACTGCTCGGTGATGTGAGCCTTGAAGTATGTACTCTTTCAATTGGACCTAATCATACCATACGTGAGTACAAACAGCTCGTCATTAACAGCTACAGATTTAATATTCATAGCCGATCCATAAACATGGTAACATAAAATAGTGGCATGATGTTGAGTGCCACCACTGGATGTTATGCTAGCTCGAGGGATTCACAGCCTTATACAAAAGATCTGAACTATTATCGGGTTATCGAGAAGATAGTCATCTTTGACTACTATTCTTAAGGGAAGGTTACGTTGATGAAATGTGATTGGTTCAATACTTTATCTCAGTCATGGATGAAGACTGATGAGTGTGGTTTTACTGTCATCAACATAGAACGCCATCTCTGCACTGAAGAGCCATATATACTTGCCTTCCAAGCTAGTCAAGTCTTTTACGTTAGTGATCCCTTGGAGCCTCAATTGGGTGTTATTGTGAGGATGGTGCTTAGGCATATTTTTGATGATATCGAGGTTGATAACAATATTGGATCATGCATACAAAGTATTTCTCTAGGATAAAATTTATCTGATATTGTCGAGATCTCAGATACATTTGTCAGGAGCGATGGTGATGTCTATATTGTAGATGCCACTAAATGATGAGTTCAACATCTTGATATAAATGTCAATATTTATTTATTGATGCTCTACTAATATTATTATTCAATAACATGTTATATTGGTTAATGTTCATTAACATTGTAGGTTACGATGGTACAGAAACACCATCTAGCTTTCATCCCCACCCCTCGGTGGGTTACGCAGAGCTTCGCATCTGAGCCATTGTTGGAGCATACTCCATCCACCTCTACATCGGCTTCGGCTTCACAGGCACCATCGGCATCTAAGCCTCCACCGATAGCCATGTCTCTGGCACATACTCCGTCCATCAATGAGGCTCCACCGACATCTACATCGTACGATCCCAGTGAGAGTAGATTTTTATTATATCAATTATTTATTCATTTATTTTTTATATAATTATTGGACACTCTTATATATTCGTAATATATTTTTATTATAGATACATCATTCAGGAGGATATTTTGCAGTCCCACACGCATGCCGTATGTGTGGAACCGCCAGCATCAAGTCATGGTGGAGTACAATCAGGAGGAGAGGCCAATAGGAGAGACCACGTGGGAGATGCATTCTTTTTTCAGAGTGCTTGTGAGGCGGTCCGACATCATTTTCGTACTGTCCGTAGACTGACGATTGATGGACAATGGTGTCAAGGACTGAGTGTGGGAGGAGATTTGGGTAAGAGTATCTTAATTATATATATGCATGTGATATGTTTACACTATGTTTGATTAGAACAATTTCATAACTGACTTTTGATAACTTTATGTAGAAAAGGTACGACTTTCTAGATCATGGAAGGACTTGAGATGTCCAACTGCAGAAGTTTGAGAAGTTGTACCGGAACTACAAGGTCAAGCTCCACAGAAAATGGCTAGAACACCATAGGGACACTAAGGAGGAGCTTGTTCCTTGGATCTAGGACTGTCCCTCGAGTCAGTGGGAGAGGATGGTCAGGTATTGGAGGAGCCAGGAGTTTCAGGTTTAATTTGTAACTTATGAATTTTTCATTACACTAACAAATATCTTTGATTTTAACTTATATGATTTAAATTTTTTTAGGCTGCCTCCCATCAGAATTGAAAGAATCGAGCTACTCAGGAGACACGCACGCTCTCAACCGTATCTATGGCCACTCATGTGCATAAAGAGGTAATGAATTCTGACTCTTAGTTTATAAGTTATTGAATTATTATTTTTTTGTATATTTCTAACAAGCTGATTGATTGTTATAGCTGATGAGAGAGAGGGTGATGCCCATCCTTAGCGCCATCTTCCAATCCAGTCGTACGGATAAGAAGGGCAGGCCAATGGCCGTGATCGGGAGAATTTTTGTAAGTAATAACTAGAGTATAATTAGTATAATTAATATTATAGTATTTCTTATGAGATTTTATTTAAATTTATAATTACAGGAGCAGTTAGACGCGCTTGTGAGCGAAGGCCCGGACACCTTTGTTCCCCATGACCATCTATCTCAGGTCTTGCGACTTAAGCACTCTGGGAGGATTTGTTCCAGATCCAGACATACGCCGACGAGCTATTGGTCTGAGGTGAGCATCTCCTCACATATTTTTGAGGTCGTCAGTCGGGAGCAACTTGATGAGGCCTTGGCGCGGACAGCTCAGGCTCAAGATCGCGCATCTCAAGCTGGAGAGCACATATCTCAACTATAGAGCGTCATGTCCGCTATGGTGATACAGCATCTGCTCATTTTAGAGCTGATTTTTCGAGCATTCAGGATATATTGACCAGCATTTCAGCTCCAGCCCCTCCAGCTCCTGCTCCAACCTCTCTGGCTTCTGCTCCAGCCCCTCTTGGTGATGATGAGATGCTTGGAGAGAAGGATTTAGATTTAGCAGATTTTTGATATATTTTATTTTTATTTAAAAAATATTATAATACAATTTGATCAATAATAAAATTTGAGTATTTGAGACATATTTCTGCATTATTATTGAGGTTTATGTGAAATTTTTGATTCTTTCAAATTTTAATTTGAGCAATTATATATTGAACTATGTTTATCAGGTAAAAAAAATAAAAGAATAATAAATTTATATATTTTTTATTGTTCGACAGTTTATGACAGCGATTGCGCAACCGCTATTATAATCGTGCCAACCGCTACAATATATCTGTGCTAACCACTGCCATAATCTATAGCAACCGCTGCCGTAGAAGTTATAGCAGTGGTTTAGGAATCGCTACTAGAGAAGCTATAGATGCGGTTCCTAAACCGCTGCTATGGATGCTATAACAGTGGTTTACCAACCGCTGCTATATAATGCTGTGATAGATTCGATTTAAGCAGCTGTTTAATAACCGCTGCTATAGCTTTTCTAGCAGCGGTTACAGTAACCACTGTCATAGATTTACGGCGACGGTGATAGTGATAACGATTTGAAACCACTATCATAGATTATCGCAGTGATTTTTTGAACTGTGGCAGTGGTGCCGAACCATTATCATAGTCCTGTCCTGCAATGGTGTGCAGTTTTTTTACTTAAATAGTACTGAAAACATTATTCTCTTGTTCGGAGCTCCTCCACATTCTCATTTTATAGCACGGGAGTTTCACTCCACGTACATATTTTTCTCTTTTAAAAAAAAATATAATTTGGATTCAGCTAGTTTTAGATACGTGGAGAATCTTATCAAGTTTAAATATTCCAACTGAAAATATGAAGCAAGGAGAAAGTTGCTAACTTGTTCAGATGCAGAGAAAGGCCCTCGAAGTGATACAAACATTGACAATATAAAAAAAACCTAAAACTCTTTTGGTTTCCATAGAATTTCGATTAAGAGAAGACAAGATTAATTATTGAATTAGTTGCAATAAACTTTTTTCTTCTTTTCAATTTCGAAGGTATGATGTCTATAGTAAAAATTATGTGAAGGCAATCAATGACTCGTCATGAAGCACACACTGTTATTTCCTCTCGGGAGACTTTAGGGCCAACAGCACCGTACCTGCCACCTCAGTGGATTGTATAAGATTGAATGAGCCTGCAGTTTGGGTTCTGTGCCATGATATGACACATGATGCAGTAGAAAATGATACTTAATGAAGAATTGTTTATATATCATGTCCGGTATACATCAAGCGTAGTGCCTGGGAATGGGCCTGTAGACTTGCTGGACTCAATCGCTAATACTCTTATACAGAAAATTTTTTTGAGTAACTCTTGATAGAGAGAATTGCATCTGATCTTCACTAGGAATAGTCATGCCTGGGTTCAGAAAAACAATACAAGAGAGGAGCTATCAACACCTAATTAGCCCCATGCTCATCTATTAAGAATAAAATTTCTTAAACAAGCTCACCAAATGGATGATCAAGATATTTCATATCTTTAAATAAAATAATATTAAAAGAGCACCCAAACAAGACGCTTCTGTTAAACTCCAATTGCTCCAAAAATAACCCCAGCGTCCTAGGAAGGAAGTGATGGGAAGGAGTTTCTTGCTCTCCACCGTAAGGATTATACTTATTTTTGATAGTAACACGGGTGAAAATTCCGTTATGATAACCGTAAGGGCCTCTTATAGAGGTAAAGGATTTATCTTTTTCTAATCACAAAAATACATAAAACAAACAAACAAAGAAACCAAAAACAAATATTTTAAACTAAAAATATATGATAGGTATGATCGTGATATTTGGCTTTCTAATGGCTGTCCATCTATGGACTGACCACTATTGTACACATTATGATGTTTAATTTTCGTGGAGTTCCAGTAGAACCACTTTAATTCTCCATGATCAAGTGCGGACATGGCGCCCATGGAATGGCCAGACCCCAGCAAGACCCATCTCTCCTCCGTGAATATTGGACCAGAAAGGTGAGCAGGGAATGAAACGGCGACAGGTAACAACACTTCCAAAGTAATGATGCATTAACCATAAAGTCGGCTGCTAATATGTTAGAGCCCAGCCCACCGCTAATGTGTTCATGGTCATTCCGAGTATTTTTCTTTTTAGTGCAGGGTAATAAAAAATTATAAATGGCTGGCTTCTAAAAAGCTTTTAAAGATCTGTTTGGATGCTTCGAAGGAATTGGGAGAGTTCATGGACTGGGTAGCCCATTTAAGCATGGCTCTTTCAACCAACAACTCCCCATCCAAAATGGTGAGAAGAAAAGACTCATCATGGATCTTTTTTCTTTCTGCAGCCGATTAGGATTTAGGTAGACTCTCAGAGGATGCAAGATAGATGGACTAATAGATCCAATTCTTGCAGAATTTTAGGTCCAATCCTATAGAAATATCCAAATACATCTTAAATATAACTTCAATGCCTATAGATGGAAAGAAATGTTAAATAGAAAAATGTGAATAGCACGTAGCCATCAAAAAGATTAGATTTTTTTGGTACATGGGTGAAATGGATATCCCACTTGGTGACCTTCAAAACATGTAAATCATATGCAATAGAGCATGCTGGTTACTCAGCTTTTCTCAAGAGAAGCAAATAAAATTGAATGTGCAAAAGAATTTATGAGAAAATAACATCCATTTCATTTACATTTTATTTCCAATATCGTGACAACGAGAATACCATACATCAAGAAAAATCTATATCTCATTATCGAGTGCTAGTTTAAACAGGAGAATGTTCTGATTTGCTTCTGTCCAAGGCAATTTCAGAAGGATCTTCTAAACCTTTCTATCCATACCATCTGGCCAAAACAATAGAAACCATTAAGTCAACAACTCCAATTAAAGCATTCAGGTAATAGAAATCTTCCCTTGTTTTGGTCACCAGCTAACCAATTATCTCTCCCATTGTGACCAGTTGTTCGATGAACTATCATCACCATGAATCCACTCAGTAATTAGCATACGCCAGCCCACAGAAGAGCAAACCCCGAGCAATACTTCTCATATTCTCTGGAAATTGTTGGTAGTAGAATTCAGCCTGACAGATCACATTAAAAGCCTCAGCAAAGCCCAAAATTACTAGCCGAGGTACCAGCCAGAAGCTAGATAATGACGATATCGTGCCACTGCTTGTCATCATCCCGACGGTTGGCCGGTGAATGGTGCAACTCCTCCGCTCTTCGACCAATCCAGAGACAACCATGGCGACTATTGACAGAAAAAATTCAATTACCATCCTCAGGAGTAACGTAAATCCACCTTCTTTACCAGTAACTCTTCCAAGCCACGGGAGTAAAATGCGATCATAGATAAGAATCCAAATTGTTAAGGCTAATGTAGCAAATATATTGAAAGAAGCAGTTGGTATCTCAAATTTACTCTTTCCAAAATGTCTATCAGCTTGACGGGCTTGAAATACGATGAAAGTTGTTTCTTGGATAATCGAAACATGCAGGATGATGGCTATAGCCTATGTAGGGATGATTCTTACAAGAAATTTTACCTGCTCAACTTGTTGAAGACTACAGTCTCCACGGATTTGTAGCGTGGCCATCTGGTTTGATTACATCAATAGGAGTAATGATCGCAGCCTTGTCAAGAAGTCTGACACCATAAACAGCACAAAACCAATTAGGAAATAATGGAATACAGTGAAGTCCAAACTAAATAGGACTAGGAGTAATTCTTTGTGCACCATGTGTGGTGCAATAGGAGCACACCGCCCAACCATATTAGAATGCATAGAGTTTTTAGATCGGATAGATATTTAATACTGCTCAGTCTTTTTATTTTTCTCCGTAGCATCTAATTTTCAATGACGAAAATACCTTTTCCTCCATAAAACAAAGAAGGAATAACATTGTTACTTTCTGATTTCTTATATGACTTTTCATGAATATATATGACATCTTGAACTATATAGATGACTTTATGTATATTTATAATATCCTGAATAATATATATAGTTTCTTGATATCTTGTATGACTTTCTGTGAATATATATGACATTCTGAACAATATATATAATATCCTAAATAATATATTTGACTTCCTGATATCTTGTATGACTTCCTATGAATATATATGACATTCTGATACTACTACAAAATGAGACTACAGCAGCAGTTGAAAATTACTACCGTAGTCCAAAAAATCACTGCCATAGCCTACAACAGCGGTTCTATAATCGCTGCCACTGTGGCTGTCGTCATAGGTCTATGATAGCGGTTGTTGCAACGATTATGTCAACTGCTATCATAGAACACTATGGCAGTGATTTTTCAAACACTGCTATAGTATCTCTATCGCAACAGTTGGACAACCACTATGGTATGAGATATGACAGTGGTTGGGCAAAGGCTGTGGCACGGGATACGACAGTGGTTGGACAACCATTGCTGTAGATTATATAGCAGCGGTTGGGCAACCGTTGCGGTAGATGATACTATAGCGATTGGACAACCACTGCCATAGATAGTATACGGAGCAGTTTTGTAACCGCTGTCGTAGTATTTATGATAGTAATTGTACAATCGCTGTCATAGTCTTATCTGGTTAAAAAAAAATTAGCTTAAATTTATCATTTTTTTACTTGATAGTCACAGTTCAAATAAAGCTAGCCAACATCTTCTGAAATCTCAAAAAATCACCTCTAAGAGTAGCTGAGGGCTGTATCGCCAAAGGGGACATAATCCTCTACAGCTGGTCTACGCACTCCTGAGTCTGAGTTGCACTTTTCAGCCTAAGTTGTGTGTGTCAAGACCTTATTAAGCTGCTTCCAACTGACGACCCTGAAAGCCTATGAGGAGATACTCGCCTCAGACCAGTAGCTAGTCGACATATATCCAGGCCTACAATGAATCCTCCTAGAGTACTCAGGTCCCAAAACCTAAGATAGATGATCATGGGGGCCAGGGTGTCCGGGCCCTTGCTCCCAAGCGTGTCTAACTGCTCTTACAATTGCAAATTCACATAAAATCTAAAAAAATTTCGACGGCATAATGGTTGTAATGTTAACTTTAACAAAAAAGTGTATGGTAAATCTGTGAGACAAATAGCAAAAATATTGTCTACAACCATAGGGCAGATTCTCAAACAATCAATAAATCCTGAGAAATTCTACTACCATACACATTGTCAAAGTAAAACGAGTGAATCATAAGAAATGCTATAACATCCCATTATTACTCACAACAATCCTCCCGATCGTGGCATTTATTGGCCTCCCCTTCTTATCTGTATGACTCGAACGGAAGATGGTGCTATGGCTGGATATCATCGCTTCTCTCGTCAGCTACAACAATCAATCAACTTGTTAGAAATATACAAAAACAATAATTGAATAACTTGTAAACTAAAGGATTAGAATTCATTACCTGTCTATGCACAAGACTAGCAATAGATTCATGGTCGAGAGTGTGCGTGTACTCTTGAGCAGTCTGATTCTCATGGTTCTGACGAGATGCAACCTAAAAAGTATTTAAATCATATAGGTTAAAACTAAATATAATTATCAGTATAATAAAAAATTCACAAGTTATAAATTAAATATGAAACTTCTGTCTCCTCCAATGCCTGACCATCTCCTCCCATATAGACAGAGGATAGTCTTGGATCCAAGGAACAAGCTCTGAATTCGTGTCCTTATGATGATCTAGCCATCCTTTGTGGAGCTTGACCTTATAGTTTCGGTATAACTCCCCAATCTTCTGCAGTCGGGCATCTCGAGTCCTCTCATGATCTGAAAAGTCGTATCTCCTCTACATAAAGTTATCATAAGTTAATTACAAAATTATTCTAATCAAACATAGTGTAAACATATCACATGCATATATATAAGATATACTTATCCAAACCTCCTCCCACACCCGACCCTTAACATCAGCATCCATCAATCGCTAATCTACGGATAGTACGGGAATGATGTCGGACTGCCTCACAAGCACACTAAAAAAGGAATGCATCTCTCATACATTCTCCCTTACTAGCTTCCCCTCCACATTATACTCCACCATAGCCTGATGCTGGCGGTTACACACACATGGCATATGTGTGGGATCACGAAAGATCCTATCCGATAAAATGCCCTACGGTGGGTGATCGAATGATGCAACTATAATAAAAATATATTACGAATATATAAGAGTGTAATAACTAAATAAATAAATAAATAAATAAATAATTGACACAATAAAAATCTATTCTCACTGGCATCGCGCAACGTGGATGCTGGTGGAGCCTCATCGATGGGTGGAGTATGTGTCGGAGTAGTATAGACTGGTGGTATGGCTGTCGATGGAGGCTCAACTGTGTCGGTGGGATGAGTATGTGCCTGTGGAGCTGATGCCAGTGGAGCCTCAGATGCGGAGGTGGATGGAGTATGCACCAGTAGTGGCTCAGATGCAGAGTCCGCATAGTCCATCAAGGGGTGGGGGTGAAAGTAAGATGGCATTTCGGTGCCATCATGACCTACAACGTTAATGAACACTAGCAAATATAATATGTTGTTGAACAATAATATTAGTAGAGCATCAATAAATAAACATTAATATTTATACCAAGATGTTGAACTCATCATCTACTGGCATCTACAATATGGACATCACTATCGCTCCTAGCAAATGTATCTAGGATCTCGATAATGTCAAACAAGTTTTATCCTAGAGGAATACTTTGTATGCATGGTCCAACATCATCATCAACCTCAGTATCATCAAAGATATGCCTAGGCACCATCCTCACAACAACACCCCATTAAGACTCCAAGAGATTACTAATGTAGAGACATGACTAGCTTGGAAGGCAAGTATATATAGTTCTTCAGTGTAAAGATGGCGTTGCATGTTGATGAGTGTAAAACTTCACTCATCAGTCTTTATCTCTGACTAAGATAATGTGTCAAACCAATCATATTTCATCAATGCAACCCTCCCTTTAGAATAATAGTCCAAGATGACCATCTTCTTCACAACCCTATAATAGTTCACATCTTCCGTACGAGGCTGTGAATCCCTCGAGCTAGCATAACACCCAGTGGTGGCACTCAATATCACGCTACTATTTTGTGTTGCCATGTTTATGGCTTGACTGTGAATATTAAACTTGTAGCTGTTAATGATGAGCTATTTGTACTCATGCACGATACAATTAGGTCCTATTGAAAGAGCATGCACTTCATGGCTCACATCACCAAGCGGTAATCCCCACACCTAAGAAGATGACACCTAATTAGTAAACCTATTCAAATAGGATGTATAACGTAGGAATATATACTTGCTTACATGATCTTTAAACCACTCAGAGAACTCTTTGCTATGCATTTTTTTTCTGTATACTTAGAATACCGTATTTTACTCTAATGACCTCCTTGTGTTTGCTACATAAGGAAGAAATTTAGAATTACTAATGTAATAGTATATTTTTTTCTAAGTAATAAGAAATAAATAATACTGAGTGACTCACCTTATGTACAGCTCAATGACATCATAATTGAACAATATATAGTGGTGCACCTTATCTCTTTTCTCAAGACTCAAATCAATGATGCGGTATGAAGTAGAAAGTCTACCTGGCATAGAATGGACACAAATATAGGCTTAATTGGCTCATACTGATCATCCTCATTCTTTATTGGCTGGTTACTATGTGTCTCGAGTTTGTTTAAGTACATAGTATAAAAATTCATATACTCTTGACCTAAATAACCTTCTGCTATAGATCCTTCTAGGCGATTCATACTCCTTACATAAGATTTCAGTATTTGAATATTTCTCTCAATGGGGTACATCCATCGACAGAACACTGGGCCTCCAAGTGAAACTTTCTCTGTAAGATGCACGGTGAGATGCATCATAACTGTGAAAAAATGATGATGAAAATATTTTTTCCAGATCACATAGTATAGTCACCACCCTTACCTTCATTTTCTTCACATCTTTCTTAAGTAACTTCTTCACACAAATATCTCTATAAAAGTTGCAAAGATGAATAACAGTTATTCTCATATTTTTTGACAACACATGGCGAATAGCTATTGGGATCAACTCCTACATCAATACATGGTAATCATGAGTCTTTAATCTATCAAGTCTCACATCTTTACTATTCACACGCTTTGATATATTGCTTGAGTACCCATCTGAAATCTTTATGTTCTTCAACACATATAGAAATGTAGACCATTCAGAGGCATTCATAACATAGCATGCATGAGGGAGCCTCCACTGTTCTCCCCCTATCGGCTCTAGATGGAGTGATTTTTTAATACTCCATTCTTTCAAATCAAATGGAGAATTCAAATCATCTTTGGTCTTATTCTTGATGTTCAAGATCATTACCAATAGGAGCTCGCACATGTTCTTTTTAATATGTATGACATTTAAGCAGTGGCATAATAAGTTTGTCTCCTAATATGGCAAGTTAAAGAATATATTTTTTTTTCTCCAATTAAAGTATGTGTCATCTGTCTTTGATCGATGCTTCCTCTTCTTACCATCAATTGGATCATCTTTTTCAAATTCAATACTGAGACCATCCAACTCTGTCAACACATCACTTTGAAACATCCGGCTAGATGCCTCACCTTTTTCAACAGTGTCATCGGAGGAGCGTGTATCCTTTCTGTATGGATGGTTTCGACGTAAGAAGCGTCGATGTCCCATAAAGCTGAAGCTCCTCCGATATATCAATTTTTTAGATCAGGTATTTTTTTCACAAATTGGGCACGCTAGCTCACCTTTCGTGCTCCAACCCGACATTATGGCATAAGCTGAAAAGTCATTTATTATCCACATAAGTACCACGCGTATAAGGAATGACTCATTCATCAAAGCATCAAAAGTTAGAATATTTTGAACACTACACAACTATTTTAGCTCAACAATAAGAGGCTACAAATAGATATCAATGTCATTTTTTACCTCCATCGGTCCAAAGATGAGCACTATCATGAAAGTGAAGGATTTTTTTATGCACATCCATGGTGAAAGATTGTAAACATGAGTAAACATTGGCCATACACTGTGGTTGGTATTCGTATGCTTGAACAGATTGAAACCATCGCATGACAAACTCAACCTCACAATGTGTATCTCTTGTGTGAAGTCGGGATGTATTTCATTAAATTTTTGTCATGCTTCTCCAACTGCTAGATGCCTTAATGCATCATCTTTTATTCGCTCCTCTTCATACCATCTCATGTCCTTCAATGTCCTTGCTGATATAAACAACTTTTGTAGTCTCAATATCAAAAGAAAGTGCCACATAAATTTTTGAGGAACACAGATCGATATGCCATCTTTGTTCTATTTCCATCTTGATACACCGCACCTTGTGCACTCATCTCAGTTGGCATCCCCCTCCCAGTAGAGCATGCAATCATTAAGACATGAATATATCTTGTTGTAAGTAAAGCCTAACTCTTCAATAATTTTCAATGCTTCATAATTATTCTTCAAAATTTATGCATTGTCTGGAAGAATGTCTTTCAAAAGCTTTAGTATACAGTTCACTCCATTATTACTGAACCCATTGTAGCATTTCGCATGATACAATCAGATTAAAAACTTAAGCTTCACCATCTTTTCACATCCAGGATACAACGGAACATTCACGTCCTCTATCAACTTGTGGATCTTTTCTACATCCTCATTATTTGTCATTCAACCAACCACGGGATCAGGCATGGAGGTAGATGCACCGTTATTGTGGCCAACAAATAGAAAGATATCATGAACCATTTATTTCACTCCTCCATCATGTTGATCGCCTCTTTACGGCCTACACTCACCATGTTGATCCCAACAAATTTCATAGCCGGATTTAAAGCCCTGAATGGTGAGGTGATCTCCTACATCTTGACGAGATAGCCAAGGCCCATTCATACACTTCTTACAAGGACATTGGATAAGTCTATGGTCTCCAAATTTCTCTATAGTAAAATTAAAAAACTTTTAAAGTCCAGCCTTATATTCTGATCAGAGCCTACTCAACTTCATCCACCCCTTATCCATTATAAAAATGATGATTCTGAAACTAAATCATGTGGAAATAAGATACAACATAATAACATCAAGATAATTTGATAGTAATTACTCATAATTTGTACACGCATATCAATGCATAAAGTTCATAACATCATTACATAGACAAACAAAATATGTTATTTCAATCATGACAAGTTAAGAAGGACTAACCAATTAGTGCAAGGGGGTTCATCCTCCCCTTCACTCAAGGACGAGAGACTCTCACCATCCTCTGATGGTATGTAGTCATCGTCTTCATTTGGTTTTTTCCTTGTTCTCTTCTCCTTATTTATTTTCGTAGGCTTTGAAAGAATGCTCGTAAATTGGGTGGTGCATATAGGCAAATTCAAAGCATCAAATCATACTTTATTCTCTAATAGTCTACATTTTCTTTTCTCCTCATACTCCATCGCTATTTTCTTCCTACTAGTCATGCTGTCAATGTTGGCCTATTAAATGAAGAACCAATGTGAACTTGGAGAGTTGTCACTAGGAGACAATACTTAAAGTGGTCATTAGAGACTACAGTGCAGTAATTTGGTAGATACAAATAGGAAAATAATATTAGAAAAGATTTTCAATTTGGTTGGTTCAAGAAAAATAGGATGACCTTGAAATATATCAAGGAGAACTGCATAGAAAGTTTTGGGGGCACAATCTTGAGTTCTAAGTACTATTTTAGTATTGTTCATCATTAACTTTAAAATAGATGGCATTCAATACATCTTGTGATTTTAATTAGAACATTGTAATTGGACTAATTATTATCCATCAATGGTGGACCAACTTTCCTCATGCCTTGAAAGAGAATCCAAAGGAAATGGTGTACGGTCTTTCAACAACATGCCCCATCTACAACATGATTCATTATAATATTACTAAGAAATTCTTCTCAAATTGAATAGTTGTAGTAAAGTATATGCAAGAATTCTTCTAAAATTACTAAGAAATTCAAAAAAATTACACTAAAAAAAAGAAAATTATCGACGAGGGGAGGAGGTGCAGGTGCGGCGAGGGGGGGTGGTGGCACGGTGGGTTAGGTCGGGGGAGGGGGAGGGAGTGCCGATGTCATGGAGAGGGAGGGGGTTGCTGTCACCGAAGAGGGGAGGGGAGGCTATTACAGGTGAGTGAGCCAAGGGGAGGGGGCAGTGCGGTGCGTCAGATAGTGTCGGAGGAGAGAGGAGGGGCCTACTGTCATCAGAGATGGGAGGGGAGGCTGTCATGGGCGAGCATGCCAGGGGGAAGGGGTGGCACAATGAGGCAACTAGGGCCATAGGAGGAAGGAGGGGAGGGGGTGTTGCGATCATCGGGGAGGGGAAGGAGGCTGTCGCAGGTGAGCAGGCCAGGGGGAAGGAGCAACACGGTGAGGCAGCTAGGGCTGCGGGAGGGGGAAGGGGGGCTATGGTCATCGGGGAGGCAAAGGGGGCTGTCGTGGGTGAGTGGCCAGGGAGGCAGATGGTGGCTAGGGCCTGAGAAGAGGGTGCAACAGCTAGGGTTGGCAAGAGATTGAACATCGACGGTGGGGCAGGTTGATGGTGGTGTAGGACGACGGCATCGACGGGGGGCTAGGGTTCGAGTAGAGAGAGAGACAAAGAGAGCGTGAGATCGTGAAATGGAGTGGGAGGAAATTTAGCCAAAGCTATAATAGTGGTTAAGTAATAACCACTGCTATAGAATGTCTATGGTAGCGGTTGAGCAACCGCTGCTATAGATCTATAATAGTAGATTTTACGTTACTACTGCTATAGAGGCAGAATATAATTTTTTTTATTTTTTTTTTAAATATAATATAATTTTAAAATTTAAAATTTATCTTCATCATTTATTATCTAAATAATTATCATTAGAGTATTATCATAAAAGATAGCCTCGATCCAGTAGCCCTAGGTACGTCGATCATAAAAATTTGATTTTAATGGCCACAAATAATCGCATGATGATCTGATAGATAGAAACCATCGATAGATCTAAAAACTTACAATAATAATTTTGATGATATTTATAGCATACTATCAAAATTTTACTTCAATCAGATATCGTTATCATGGTCAATTTAGCACGGGATGATTTGGTCCATTAAATAAAAAATGAGTGATCAAAATGCCAAACGATGTCCGATTATAAGATGATTTTTTACATAAATAATTTTTGCTACTATTTTGATTATTTGTATGGTGGTAATTGTAAAATTTAAATCGTACGTATCTGAATGATTCAAAATTATGTCTGTTGATTCTCGTTCTTAAAGTCTTTAAAGTAATTATACTTGTACTTTTATAAGATCTGCTTAACATGGATGATTCATATATATATAATTTATATTTTACGATCATCACTGTATAAATGATCAAAATAGTAGTAAAGATCATTTATCTAAAAAATTATCTTATAATCAGACGTCATTTGATCTTTTGATCACTCATTTTACATTTAACAGTCCAAATCATACCGTGCTAAATTGACCATGATAATGATATTTAATTGAAGTAAAATTTAAAAAGTATAATATAAATATCATCGAGATCATCATTATAAATTTTCAGACCCATCGATTGTCTCTATCTATCAGATCGTCATGCGGCCATTCGTGATCGTTGAAATCAAATTTTCATGATCAACATACCTAGGACTGCTAGATCGAGGCAATCTTTTATGATGATACTCTAATTATAATTATTTAGATAATGAAGGGTGAAGATAAATTTTAAATTATTTTGAACCACACGTATATGAACGATTCAAAACTATCTTTTGATTCTTATTCTTAAAGTCCTTAAGTAATTATACTTATACTTTTGTAAAATCTGCTTAATGTAGATGGTTCATAAGCATGTGGTTTGGATTTTATGATCACCATCATACAAATGATTAAAGTAGTGAAAAAGATCATTTATCTAAAAGTTCATCTTAATCGGATATTGTTTGACCCTTTGATCACTCATTTTTTATTTAATGATCAAAATCATCTCATACTAAATTGACCATGATAATGATATCTGATTGAAATTAAATTTTGATAGTGTGCTATAAATATCATCGAGATCATCGTTGTAAGTTTTCAGATCTATCAGTGGTCTCTATCTATCAGATCATTATGCGATCGTTCGTGACTGCGAAATCGAATTTTATTGATCGATATAGCTAGCACTACAGGATCGAAGTGGTCTTTTGTGATGATACTTTAATGATAATTATTTAGATAATAAATGATGAAGATAAATTTTAAATTTTAAAATTATATTATATTCAGAGTAAAATAGAAAAAAAAATTTATAATCTACCTCTACAGCAGCGGTTGCAGAATAATCGCTGCTATAGAACTATCGCAGTGGTTGCGCAATCACTACCATATACTCTATAGCAGTAGTTCATCAACCGCTGCTATATCTTAACCTATAGCAATGGTTACGTAGAACTGCTGTCATATTTCTAACCTATGGTAGCGGTTACCAACAACCACTTTCATAAGTTTATTTACGACAGTGACGACGAATAACCGCTATCGTAGGTTGGATCTATGACAGTGGTCACTTATAACCGCTGCCATAGGCTGACCTATGGTAGTGGTTATCTATAACCACTGTCATAGGTCTAACATATAGTAGCAGTTGGTGATAACCGCTGCTATAGGATCTATGGCAGAGGTTTTGTAACCACTGTCGTAGTAATCACTGTCATAGATCCTTATTATAGTAGTATAAATAATATATATGACTTTCTGTGAGTATATATGATATTCTAAATAGTATATATAACTTTCTAACACCATATGTAACTTCCTATGAATATATATGACATCCTAAATGGTATATATGACTTCTTAACATCTTATATGACTTTCTGTGAATATATATGACATTCTGAACTATATGTGTAATTTTTTATAAATATATATAATATTTTAAATAATATATATGATTTTTTAATATCTTATATAACTTCTCATGAATATATATGACATTCTGAATGATATATATAACTTTCTGATGTCATATAAGATATTAAAAAATTATATATACCATTCAGAATATCATATATATTCACAAAAAATTATATATATCATTCAGGATATCATATATATTCATAAAAAATTATATAAGATGTTAGAAAGTCATATACACCATTTAGGATGTCATATATACTTACACAAAGTCAAATATTTTATTCAGGATATCATATATATTCATAGAAAGTCATACAAGATATCAAGAAATCATATGTATTATTTAGGATGTCATAAATATACAGAAAGTTATATATATAGTTCAAGATGTCATATATATTTACAAAAAGTTATACAAGATATTAGAAAATAATAATACCATTCATTATTTGTTATGTGGAGGAAAGGATATTTTTATCATAAAAAATTAGGTGCTATGGAAAAAAAAAATTTGAGTGATATTAAATATCTGTCCCATCATTCAATATGCTACATGCTCCTATGCAATTGGATGGTACACTCCATGTCAATTTTATTGCACCGCATGCAATGCACAAAGACTTTCCCATAGGACTAGAGCTGGAAGTAGATAAGGTTGGGCCCATATCTGGCTTGACCTAGATTTGACTTGACTCCACTATCTTTATGCATGGTGTTTATAAATTATATGCATGGATTGTGTGGATCATACCACATTTTTTGATTTTGTTTTGCCATTGTTACTTTTAAATTTAGCATTAGTTTTCTTTTCTCCATTTTGTAAATGTTAATATATAGAGCACAGATCTATTGTGGTGCATGTGTGCTACTGCAAAGTACTGTGGAGTTGTGGATGGCCACCATCAAGATATGAATGGCTATCAAATAAGACAATCTACGAGTGCATATTGTTTGATGGCCCTCCATCCTCTAATAGCAGCTATCCATAGATGTACAATACTGTGGAGGATTCTGATTGTTATATATGTAACTAAAGAGGGAGGGAGGGAGGGGAAGAGAGAGAGATAATGTTGACTATAATTACCTGAATTGGTCATTGTATGGAAGCTTGGTGACAGGATAACTAAGATGGGGAGGATTGAAGAGAGACATCTTTGGATCATTAAGTTGCTTTAGCCCTCATTTTTTAACTGCCGCTGCCAAGACCTGCGCAAAGTTGGTGAAGGGACTCCCCTTGAGCTTCACTTTCACATGGAGCCTGGTTCTAAGGAAGTAGCAAGCGCAAGAGAAGAACATAAGAAATGTGGGAATGGTGAGACCCACTACCTAGCTGATGTTGCTTCGTATGTAGATGATGATGGTGGAAGAGATCATCATAGCCATTGTGAAGGTGAAGTAGTATGTACCAATTGAAGAAGCTATCGATACCCCTCTTTTTAGATTCCTTATGGAGATTGAATTGGTCCACACCAAAAGTTAGGTTGCATGGCCGAACGCCCCCTGCTCCGATGATTAATAGAATAAAGCTATAGTAGAGGACCACAAGGCGCAAGCTGCCTTGATGATGGGCTTACATATTTTTGGCCTTTGTTGCACTACGGAGGGTGCAGGTTGGAGATTGCAGCAATGAGAGTGAGAACAAACATGCCCTTCAATGAAGGCAACAACAATCGTCAGAGTAAGAATATTTGCTAATACAATTTCATAAAGATTTTTCTTAATTTATATGATTATATATACTCTTACACCATAACTTTCAAGCTTGACACTGTATGTGCATTATTTTTTTCATAGTCCGCATCTCATTGCTTCAACAGGAACACTCTTTTTTAGTGATGCATATTGTAGTTGCTACCATGATTTGAATTTTCTATCAAAATCAAAAATATATTTGCTAAACTATATAAATTAAAATTAATTATTAAATAAAAATCACAATTATTCATACTAGTTCTTGCATATATATATATATATTAAGATAGAAAATCACTTATGGATTTAGATATTACGGCTTTGTGCTAAATAATTCATATCTTTAAGCAAATTTCTCCGGCAAACCATACTAATCATCTGTCCATTTTATCAGGTTCTTATAGGTAAGTCAGCTTGAAATATTTCATGTAGAAATTTTTGTTTTTCACTGCATGGATTCATCATCATGCTTCTAAGGAATGGAAGTAAAAAAACCTACAAAAGGCCAAAATGTTAGGTTTATTTTGTTCTTCTTTTTTTTATTCATGGAATGAAATGCTAGAATTGTTGATCTCACTTCACAAAAGGCATATTTAAAGGAGACTTTCTTGGGCTGAATGTATTTCCAAGATCTTATCTACCAATATTTTCATCAGAATACAGATGAAAAACCTTCTAAAGTGAAAATCTTGGACTCACATAGGAGACTTCTCAGCATAAAAAAATTATGGGTGGCTTTGATGTTTTTCATGTGAAATTTACAATATCTAGAAACTTGAATCTCTATACAATGTTGAACCCAAGAATTCATATTCCAACTAAAGTTATTTATTTTGCTTAGACTATTTAAAGTAGACAATCATGCTCTAATGTATCTTTCTGAAATTAGACTAGTGATTTTGCTAGGTTTGTTTTGTTCAAAAGGCATGTCTTGGTGTTGTAGTTTCCCTAGTTAGTTAATGCTTAATAAGTTACTCTCTTAGCTCCTTTAGACACACATCTTAATAGGTGGAGCTCCCCTTCCACTGCTTTTCCCTTTTTAAAGAAAACATAATTTAGATACAGCCTGTATTGGATATATGGAGATTTTTATACAGTTTAAATATTCAAGCTGCAAAATATATGAAGCAAGAAGAAATTCACCGATCTAGATGTATCATTAGACTCCATATCGATCATTTTAGTCACTATTGACTCAATGTGAAATACTATGACTATGGCAATGAATATTCAATGCAGATTGCTTTGGGCATTATAAATATTCAGTCAGATTCAATGTGGATTACTTTCACTATTATGAGAACTCAATATGAATCATGTTAGCTACTATGCACAAGACTTAATAGGATTCAGAAACAAAATCTATCGTATTAGGAAGTTGAGTCGCATGTTTAACTTTGGAAAGTAATAACTTGATCATATGATTTCCAATTGTGATAATCTTTTTTATAAAAAAAATAGATATCTTTTTAAGATCTTATTGGATTTGACTCCTAATATGACATAATTATCATTTATCAGGTTTAACTCTTTGGGTCAGCCATATATCTTAAATCAATTATAGTGAGCTCAATTAATTAAAACGTTCTATTCCTGATAAAACTTGGACTGAAAGTTCAACTCTAATTAGGACTAAGTCTTTTGATGAGACAAGATAAGTACAGATATAAATAGAGATAGCCTGGTCCCTTTTCTCTAACTCTCAGAGGGATGTGATGATTCTCATCGATCGTTCATGTTAAGAAGGAGGGTGAGAACAGAGAAGACCAGCCATCCATGAAGGAAGACCAAATGCTTTACAAGCTATGAAATCATCATATTAGTGAGATGATAGTGTAAAGTATGATTTATTTATGATTTTGATTTTTGCATAAATATTGGAGCACGATTCAGGCATAAAAGTATAAAATTATCTAACATGTGGTACCAGAGACCCAATTTCATGCTTCATATTTATGTAAAAATTTTTTCTACAAATTTTGACTTATTTTTAGAAAATTAAAATCATGATTTCATATTTTTCAAAATTAATTAAGGCTTAAGAAAATTAAATTATAGTTTCGGGTTTTGATCCATTAAGGTTTTGGATTAGACCCAAACTCATTAACCAAATTTTGTTTTAAACCTTTTTGCATATAACCACCGAAGAATAGTTGATTATAGAAAGGTGCCTATAGTTTTACAGAAAAATCTTTTTCTTTCTATTATTTATGGTTGAGTCCTTTATTGTTAACGATTTTGGTAAAATCCCTATATCTCTTTCGTTTTAAATCTGATTTGAGCGATTTTTGAACTGTTGGACTCATAATGACTTGAAAAATATTTTGATTCTATTCTCATGCATGATAAAATATTTGAATAATTTATATATTATTTATTTTATAATTTTACTCACTATGATCATATTCAAGTGTGTTTTTACATAGCTCCAAAGGAGTGCGAAAGTGTGTTTTTACATATAATAATGAACAAGTTAATCTCTATAAAATATGATGGATTTTTAGGAGTGCGAAAGTATATTATGGAACAACATGATATAGCTGAAAAATTGAATGACTTGGGTATGATGGTATTTGAAAACTTTCTTATCCATTTTGTTCTCAATTCTCTTCCATTCCAGTTTATCCAATTTAAGATTTACTACAATACACATAAGAAATCATGGTCAATGAATGAACTCATCTCCCAGTGTGTGCAAGAGGAAGAGAGATTGAAATAGGAAGGGGTCCTAGTTGTTCATGTGGTTTCATAGGAACGTCCTAAAAGAAAGAAGGCAAGAAAGAAAATAAAGGATCCAGCAATTCATCAAAAAAAACTTCTTAAAAATTAAAATATTTCTTCTGTAATAAGAAGGGACATATCAAGAAAGATTGTGAGAAAAGAAGAAAATAGATTGAAAAGAAGGGTATTCCCTTATCACCTGTTTGTTTCGAAATCAATTTCATTGATTTTCCTTCTAATACCTGATGGATTGATTTGGATGCTGTAATTCATGTTTCTAATTCATTACAGAGATTTCTTTCAAGTTAGAAGTCAAATGATAGAGAGCGATGGATCTTTATGGAGAATCGGATGAAATCCAAGGTCAATTCAATTGGGACCTATAGACTTATTACAGATATCGAATTTCAATTAGATCTACATTATATCTTTTATGTTCCTTCAGTATCTACAAATTTAATTTTTTTATCAAAACTTGATTTAAAGGTTTTTTATTTACTTTTGTAAATTCAAATTTTAGATTAATAAAAAATTTTATTTGGGTTGGTACTGGAACATTATGCAACGGAATATATAAATTGAATTTGGATTCTTCTTTTGAACAATCTTTACTTGTTTTGAATGTCAATATCAGAATAAAATATGATATTGTAAATGAGAGTTCTTCAATATTACGGCATAGGTGATTAGGTCATATATCAAAAAAAAAAGTTGACTAGATTTTAGTGATTTTGGTATGTGCATCGATTGCATTAAAAAAAATAAATTAAAAGTCATAAAAGGCATGCCACTAAAGTCACAAACTCTTAGAATTGATATATACTGATGTTTATGACTATTTTACATCATATTTTGGAGGACAAAAGTATTTCATCATCTTTATTGATGATTTTTCTGTTGCATAAAATCTCTGAAGCTTTGGAAGCCTTTAAGATGTATAAAACTAAAATAAAAAATTAGTTAGATTAAAAAATTAAGATTGTGAGATCTGATAGGAGTGGTGAATACTACGATAGATATGATAAATCTAGCCATAATCCTAAACCTTTTATCAAATTCTTGAATAGTATGGTATGTAGCATAGTACCCTTTATCAGAAAATCTCCAACAAAATGATGTAGCTAAAAAGTATAATTGCACTTTGATGGATATGGTGAGGAGTATGATTGATAATTCATCATTATTCTTGAATTTGTGGAGAGAAGCCTTGAAAACCACTATGTATATCCTAAACTAGATACCTAGTAAGGCCTTTCCTAAAACTCCTTTTGAGTTATGGATAAATAGAAAATCAAGTTTAGGGCATTTATGTGTTCGAAATTATCCTGTAAAGGCTCGACTATATAACTCACAAGAAAAAAAATTGGATCTCAAAATTGTTAGTTATTATTTTATTGAATATCCAGAAAGGTCAAAAAATTTTAAATTTTATTGTCCATCACACATCACTAGAATTATTGAAACTGAAACTACTAGATTTATTGAGGATGGTGAAAATAGTAAGAGTGGTGAACCGCATAATATGATGTTACAGAAAATAAGAGAATTTCTTCCTATTACAATAACACTTAGAGATATTTCATATGAACCTATTCAACATAAAATTATAGAATATCAATAGGTAATTGATGCATCACTTTTTGAACAGACTGTCAATGACTCTGATCCGATTGAAAATAATCATAATAATGATACTAAATCTAGAATATTACGGAGATCTACTAGAATTAAAAAATTGATTATTTTAGATGATTATATTGTTTACTTACAAGAATGAGATTATGATGTTGGGATGAAGGATGATTCAATCTCATTTAAGGATGTCATGAATAGCAATGATTCTAAACTTTGGTTAGATGCCATGAAAGATCAGATGGAATCCATTATTAAAAATCAAGTCTGAAAACTTATCGAATTGCCTGAAAGATTTAAGCTTGTAGGTTGTAAATAAATTTTTAAGACCAAATAAAATTTTAAAAATAATATTGAAAGATATAAGGCTAGACTTATAGTAAAGGGATTCACTCAAAAGAAAGTTATCGATTATCATGAAATTTTTTTTCTATTTCTGGAAAGAATTCACTCAGAATTATTATGGTATTAGTAGCTTATTTTGATTTAGAGCTACATCAAATGGATGTCAAGACTGCATTCTTAAATGGAGATTTAAAAGAAGAGGTGTATATAAAATAGCCTCAAGAATTTTTAGTGCAAGAAAATAAAAGACTGGTATATAAATTAAAAAAATCTATATACGGTCTAAAACAAGCTTTCAAGCAGTGATACTTAAAGTTTTCATATCATTACTTCTTTCAGATTGAAGAAAAATATTGCTGATCAATGTATATATCTGAAGGTAAGTGAGAGTAAGTTTATATTTTTGGTTCTATATGTAGATGATATCTTATTAGCCAGCAGTGATTTAGATCTTTTGTATGAGACTAAAAATTTTTTTCTGAATATTTTGACATGAAAGATATAAAAGATACTTCTTATGTTCTTGGTATAGAAATCCATCGTGATAAGAATAAAAGGTTACTTAGTTTATCTTAAAGAAATTATATTACTAAGATCCTAGAAAGGTTTGGAATGTCAAGCTGCTCATTAAGTGAAATGTCAATTGTTAAAGGTGATAAATCCAATAAATTTTAGTGTCCTAAGAATGAGATTGAAAGAAATCAGATGAAAGATATATCCTATGCATTTGCAGTGGATAGTCTGATGTATGCTCAAGTATGTACTCGTCCTGATATCAGTTTTATTTTGAAAATATTGAGTAGATATTAGAGTAATCCATGTATGGACCACTGAAAAGCTATTTAAAAGGTGATGCACTATTTTCAAAGGACTAAAGACTATATACTCACTTATAGGATGATTGATCAATTAGAAGTAATTAGTTATTCAGATACAGATTATGCTAATTGCCTCGATAGTAAAAAGTCTACATCATATTATATCTTTCTATTGGCTGGTGGAGTAATTTCATAAAAGAGCACAAAATAGTGCATTATTGTCTGCTCTATATGGAAGTTGAATATATAAGTTGCTATGAAGTTTCCTCACATGCTCTATGATTGAGAAAATTTATCTCAAGGCTCAAAGTTATGGGTTCTATTTTCAAATTGTCGAAAATTTATTGTAACAATTCTGCTGCAGTTTCTTTCTCTAATAGTAGAAAGATGACCAATACAAATAAGCCCATTAATGTTACATATCTTACTGTGAATGAGAGAATTAATAGTCATCAGGTGTCTATTGATTTTATTGATACTGCTTGTATGATAGCTGATCTTTTGATGAAAGGTATAGTGCTCAAAGTTTTCAAAAAATATATAAAAGTTATGGGCATTTGTCGTTAGAATGTTTCATTAAAATACATACTTATTTTGAGATCTTTTAATAGTTTGATGACTGTTATTGCTTCTATTTAATTATTATTTGTATACATTATAGTTGACTTTATCAAAATTAAAATAAACAGAAGTATCATTCATATGACATAACAGTAGGATTATTATCATAGGCATTATAATTTTTGATAGCTTATGTATTTCAGTATATAAGACTGGGTTAGGTAAGAATTATTGATGTCATGATGTATAGAAAGAAATATGTCAATTGATATGTATAACCATCATGATATGCATCAATAATTTTTATTTAATAAAAGTATAAAGGATCTTTCAAAGAATAGATAATTAGATAAATTTTCTAAAAAATAAGTGCGCACTCATCGAATCGATTTCAAAAAATTTTAATTCTAAACTATTATTTTGAGAATTAAAATATTTTATTTTTAAAAATAAAATTTTTTAAAGAAATCAAAGAGTTCTTTTTAAGTGATAATATAGGCCAAGTGGGAGAATGTTAGATTTGACTCCTAATATGACCTAATTATCATTTAATCAGGTTTAACTCTTTAGGTCAGTCTTATGTTTTGAATCAATTACAGTGAGCCTAATTAATTAAGAAGTTCTATTTCTGATAAGACTTAGATTGAAAGTTTAACTCTAATTAGGAATAATCTTTTGATGGGACAAGACAAGTATAGATATAATTAGAGATGGCCTGCTTCCTTTTTTTCTAACTCTCGGAGGGGTGTGACGATTTCCATCGATCATCCACATTAAGAAAGAGGGTTAGGAGAGAAAAGATCAGCCACCCACGAAGGAAGATCAGACGCTCTACGGGCTACGTGATCATCGTATTGGTGAGATGATGGTGCAAGATATGATTTATTTATGATTTTGATTTTTACATGAATATTAGAGTATGATCCAGGCATAAAAGTATAAAATTATCTAACAGATCTATAATTTTCAGTCAGTCTTTAAGAGGATTAATTAGGTCAAAATTTTATTATTTGGACCTCAAAACAAATGAAGTAAGCTAAAACTTTTCTATTTGGGATAGACTTTGAGTAGATGTTATCTTTCAATCTATGAAGAACTGGATCGAGTCGTATTAGACAAAATTGATATAGAAGTCAAGATATTTCTCGTATAAAGTTTTAGTATTTTTTATATTATTTTATTAATTATGTTTATTTTTAGAGAGTTAATCCTATTCAAACTAGAAAGATGAAACTGATCTAAATTTTTTAAGGGTGAACATTCTTATAAAAGATAAAAATAGAATTTTGATCCAAATTGTATAAAGGATGGATCTTATTATTATAAATAGAAATTATGTATATCATTTTATGATGAAAAAAAATCGATCAACAAAAGAAAAAGGTACTTGAGCCATAATTTCATAATCTTTGTTTTTTTTTTTTAAATATTCGAATTGAGGAGGTTGAAAAAAATCTTTCTTCTTTTTGATGAGATCAATGCTGACTTGTTCAAATATAAAAGAAGACTCTTGAAGTGATAAAAATATTGACATAATTATTAATTTTAAGATATAAATTTAAAAGTTAAATTTTATTTTATTAATAAAATTATTAATTTTATAATTAAAATATTTTTTTTAATTTTTAGCATATGATGATACATACTATATAACCATATGATACACACTTAATTTATAACTAAGTGATGTATACTATAAATTTTTTTGATACACATCCAGTAACGATTTAATACACACCTACAGCTAAATTGATATATAGTTGACTGAATTTAGTATTCACCAGTCTACAGTATATGACTAGTTGACATACATCTAGCAAAATATTCATCCAATATCTCAATTCACATCTCTAGATAAAGTGATACATAATTTTCAAAATATAGCATTTATCAGTGAATAGTATATGAATAAATAATACATACTAGATAGCTTATTGATACATAATATAAGTTTTTTTATGTACATCGAGCAATGATCCAATACACACTTCTAGACCCTTTCTCTTCTTCCAAATCTTTCTTTTTTTCTGAGATCTTCGCATTAAAAAGTTTATGAAAACTATGTATTATTTCACCTAACAGTATATATTGGGATATTAGATGAATATTTTGTTAGATATATATTAACTGACCATATATTATGTATTAGTGAATACTAAGTTCGGTAAACTATGTATCAATTTATCTATAGGTGTATATTAAATTATTACTAGATGTGTATCAAAAAAGTGTCCAGTATGTATCAATAAGTCGTCTAGAATTTATCATTTACTAATGTGCAGTACATTGATAAATGCTATATTTTGAAAACTGTATATCGTTTCATTTAGAAGTGTGTATTAGAATGTTAGATGAATATTTTGTTAAGTGTGTATCAATTACTTGTATACTTTATATTGATGAAATTAAATTCGATAAATTATGTATCAATTTAATTGTATGTGTATATTAAATCGTTGTTGCATGTGTATTAAAAAACTTACGGTATGTATCATCTCATTATACATTTAATGTGTATCATATGTCCATATAGTATATATCGCTACGTAGTGAAAATGAAGAAAAAAATATTTAAATCACGAAACTAATAATTTTATTAATAAATTTAATTTTTAATTTTTAAATTTATATATTATAATTAGTATTAAAGAATATGTGGCGTGAAGTCCGGCCCATGCGAGCCTGCCCCATATGATTTTTGTTCGGTAGCGTAGGGACCGTGAGGAGCGGATAAGTTATTAGGAATGCCACGTGACCAATATGCGGGGGGCACGTCACCTGCGAGCGACGGGATCCCTCGCCTTCAAAGGAGCTTGCAGTATTTGTGGCGCTGCTCGTGCTTGCTAGAAGTGGGGACCTGGTTCTCTTGTCCGCACCCATTAAATTGACCTACATAATTTAATGGGACAATGATCATAAAATCTTATTAGAAATGCCACGTGACCACGTCACCTGCGAGCGACGGGATCCCTCGCCTTCAGAAGAACTTACAGTATTTGTGGGGCTGCTCGTTACGTGCGCACTTTCTAGAGGAGGGGGCCTAGTTCTCTTGTCCGCACCCTTTCAGTTGACCCACGTAATTCAATGGGACAATGATCTCCATTACCACAAATGGACGGGGAAAATCTATATGGCTGGCATCGCAGGTCAAGATGACAGCAGCATGCACAATATTATTTGGAGACATCCCATCCTATTGGTAATTTGGAATAATTGGATCAAACAAGGCTTCTAAATAAAACCTGAGCGCATCAAGTAATTGGATCTCCCAAATTTTTATTTTTAATCTGAGTTTGAAACGACTGATTATCCTGAATTTACAACTGGCAAGCCTTTCACTTATCTTGGCGTTTCTGTTTCTCCTAAAAGAATTGTTAAAAGAGATGCCTTTGAGCTGGTGGACAGAATTCGTTGGAAGATGGTCAGGGAGAGCCATTTGTTTGTTCAGTACTGTTCCAGTATGGGCATCCATGGGACGGGTGCCCACGGGCTTTGGAATTAGCCCGAATTCAAACCCAAACATGTCAGGACTTAAAAAACACAACCCAGATCTGGACTGATAATCATACAGCATTATAAAGACTTTCGCCTGACAGGAATTAAGTACATGCTCCAAGTCTAAATCCAAATGATAACTCAATCTTTCGTTCATACGGATGCAATCTACCAATGGAAATTAATAGGATAATAACAAAGAGATCAGTTCTTAACCTTTCCATTTATTATGAAGGGATAGATCATAAACAAACATACATAGTTGGTAGCACAGATCAACAAGACAACAACAAACAGAGTTTGGAGATCGCATCTCCATTATTCATTACAATACGGAGATATATAAATAGAGCTCCATAGCTGATTTGGAATAACTAGGCCGAAGTGGGCTTCAAGTAAAACCCAAGAGCATCAAGCCATTGACCTGCACTTCCGAAGAAGCCAACTACGTTTCCAGCTTTCACAGGAAGGGAGAAAGTGGCTCCTTCCTCCGGACCGTATGGCCCATAGGTGCCCGTGGTGGTCACAAATGTAAGCGACTTGATGACGATCTTGCCATAATAATTGCCATAGTACCCGGATATAGCCTTGAGGTTATTGTTGGTTCCAAGATCAATCTACAAAATCAAATGAAAAATTTAAAGTCAGAGCTATATATATATATATATATATATATATATATATATATATATATATATATATATATATATATATATATATATATATATATATATATATCACATTTTTTTATATTAATGTCATGACATTTTCTTGCAAATATTTTGATGAAAAAGAAGGCTTCCTTGCCTTAGATTTCTATCCTTGAATCCAGAAATAACTTGATCTCAAAGAAATAACAACGGTGATAATGATGATGGCATTAATAGTAATAATAATATATAATGATATTTGTCAAACATTCCCATGCCATGATGAACATAAAGCTGGTGCAAACAAAAACGTTATCATTTCGGGTCCAAGAATATTGAACTACACATGCGTGGCCACCAGATGTTGGATTTTGAGGAGTTCATCTTGGTAAAGCCTGTGATAATCATATACATTGCCAGAGCCGGTTTTATTGCAGCCAGAGAAACTACCCACGCATTGGCTATCTTTAGTGCAATGCATCATTTAAACGCATAGCTGAGAATACATACTGTGCGGTTCATATATTACAGCTCCAAAAACAATAGAGTTCCATCAACCAGTATCACATGCAGTCCTCCTTTTTATTTCCTTCTTCGGAAGGTATATATAATTAATTTGAGGGATGCAAGATTGTTCGACCAATTAATTGCTTTCATTATATTTATTTATTTATTTACTTTTGTTAAATCATTAAGATGGATGGTGGCATGCCTCACTGACATTGACTGCATGCATATCTGTTACAGAGGCCTACAAATTAATTAACTAGCATAACAGTTAAACAAGTGTCAAAGTAATAAAAAGAATATTTTTTCCTAAAAATATTAAATTAAATTAGAGGAAAAGACCATCTTAGAGTAAATAGTACCTCTTTTGGTTTGCCCCCGGCACCCCCGTACCTAGAGGACCAGCGGGTTGTCTCGCCATCCATATACTGAAAGGTAATTGAATCAACAACATCCCCTATACTGATTTTGATTTTGGTGATCGTCCAAACAGTCTCAAACGACCATGCAGTCCCACCAGATCCACCCCATGGCCCTACCGCAACAGGAGACTGTAACAGCAGACTTATTAGCTTTAGTTGGAAATAATATATAAAAAACTTATGGATGATGAAATTAGTCGCACACCAAGGTCATGAACCCATCATTGAGCAGTTGTGCTAAGAAATGGTTTCTATCAATGGATCGACGAGCGAATGAAGGGATAATAGGTAATTATAGAGTCATGGACGTGCATGCATAACCGGAGGATAGCAGTAATGGTGAAAACGGCAATATGAACCGGCCAATTAATAAAGCACATCTAGCCATGGGAGCACTCAGAAGCCGGTATTTTTTTTTCTTCTAGAGAAATTATTAGATAGACTAAGTTCATTATAGATCCAAGATAAAGTTACTCTCACAATTATTTCATCTTAGGGTCGAATGAATCTACTTAGAATGGTTTTATCTTAACATCATGATGAATTTGATCCATCTAATAATTTTTTGTCAAATTGAGGCACTTGGCACTCAATGTACGAGCTATCAATAAATTTTTTAAGTGACTCCACCCTATATATACCAGTTAGTGACTGCATCCATTATAAAAGAATAAAAACCTACTTCTCTTTTGGGAATAGCTAAAATGGCCTCTTTTTTCACCAAAAAAAAATTTATACAAAAAAATCTGTACTATTTAAGAGTTTTCAATCTTATTTCGATCTTTAATTTAGTGTAATCAGATCATGCAACTTTTAAATTCATTCAATTTAGATTCAGAATATGAATTTTATCCAATTATTATAATGAAATTATCACATCATGTCATCTTCTGCATCGTCTGTTTCTGCTACATAAGTAAGTTACTTGATATTATATATGCAACAATTCCATCATATGGAATTCACCGTCAGGATATAAATTAAACAAATTCAAAAGTTGGATGATCCGATAGTACTAAATTAAAGTTAAGAAGAAAATTAAAAATCTTCGAATATATAGGTCAAGGTTCTTTGTATAATTAATTTAAAAAGAAATTCAAATTTATATAAAACTCCATCTTTCTAGAGCAATAGAGCATCAATCATATGTACAATTTAATTGCTAATAATTAATTAAATCTATATATCTCTCGGTTGCTTTGGATATTTGCCTAAGTTAAACCATAACTTTGAAAATTGTCAAATTTGTCAATTTGGATGAGGCTCTAAGTAAATAATTTGATCAAATGCACTATATTGAGCACTACTAGTTAGCTGATAATTAGTTTACCTCAATAGGTATTTTTGTGTAGACCCCGATTGCATCAAGTTGGTCACCTGAGCGTCCGAAGAACCCGCTGATCAAACCTGTACCTTTCGGAACAAAAAATTGAGTTCCTTTCTCTTGACCAAAAGGGCCATACTCGCGAATGGTAGTAACAAAAGTGAGTGAGTATATCATTGTCTTTTGTACGTATGGACCGTAATAGCCCTTAATGGAGATGATGAACTCGACTGGTCCAAGCTCAATCTATAAAAGAAATAATAATAATGATTATAATGATGATGATAGTAGTAGTAATAATAATGAGATCAGTAAAACTTTCACATGTCATAATGAACATAAAGATTATGTAAACAAAAACACTATCATTTTTGGATCTAAGAATATTTATCTATGCATTCATGGCCATCAGGCCGGTATTGGATTATGAGGAGTTCCACCATGTGAAGTCTGATGCTTTAATCATATGCGCTGCCAAAGCAGGTTTAATTTATTGCAGTCAGAGCTATTACCCACATATTGACTATCCTCAGTGCAATGCATTATTTAAAAGTGTAAACAAAAACATATAATATTCAGTTCATAGATTACTACTGCTCAGAAAACAGCAATGCTCGCTCAACTAATATCACCATCAGAATTATAGGCAATCCCCTGGTTTTTCTTCCCTTCTTCCACAAGGCATACATCAGTGTTCATTGATAAGTAATTTAAAAAAAGACGAATTTAATAAGATTGTTCAGCCAAGTGATTGCTTTCATTATATATATATATATATATATATATATATATATATATATATATATATATATATATATATTATTGTTCCTATTATTATTATTATTTTGTTAGATCATTGATATATGGTGGCAAGCCTCGCTAACATTGATTGCCATATCTATTACAGTTCTGCAAATTAATTAACAAGCACAGTTGTTAAACGAGTGTCAACACAATAGAAAGAAACTAATTTTCCCTAAAAAATTAAATTAAATCAGAGGAAAAAAGGCCATCTTAGAGTAAGTAGTACCTCTGTAGGCTGGCCTCCGGTACCGCCATATCTAGGGGACCAGCGGGCTGTTGTGCCATCCATATACTGAAAGGTAAGTGAATCAATGACATCCCCCACGCTAATTTTGATTTTGGTGATTGCCAGAGCATTCTCAAACGACCATGCACTCCCACCAGATCCACCCCATGGCCCTAACACATTAACACCAACCTCTCTGCTAGCCTGCAACAGCGGATATTTTAGCTTAATTTAGCTGAAGTAATAATATAAAATGAACCGCTGATGATGAAATTGGTTCCATCCTAAGGTCTTGAACCCCACCATTGAGAAGCTGTGCCAATTACAAATGGTTTCCTTTATTCCCTTGGTTTCGATGGACAAGCAAATGAAGGGATACTGGGTATTTATAGAGTCATGGACGTGCATGCGTAACACAAGGGCAATAATGGTGGTCCAGGCGAGGGAGCAGGTGGTGGTTGGATTTTTTTTTTTTTTTTCCTGGCTCCGTTCTGGATAGGGATGAATCAGCTGGAACCCGATTGGATGGCGGGAGAAAGATTTTTTTTTTTTTTTTTTCCTGCCTCTGAGATCTGCACATACCTCGGAACGAAATGGAGATGATCCTACGGTTGGATGGCGGGAGAAGGATACAAACCCGACCTGTATCAGCCATGTGCGAAAAGATCCAGAACCAAATAAAACGGTGGCCAATGACGTCGCTGGCTCTGACCATGGTCCACGCACCTTATCTTCTTATCTTCACGCTTAAATTTTTTGGTTGCGAGTATTGATAAATATGGACCACGTGAGATGCTTTCTTAATTTTCTGGAGTTAAAAGATTAAAAAAATCCATCAATTGCATTTAAGAAAATAAGGATAAAACATAGATTATGGGATGGTGGGGCCGCACGTATCTTCTGCTGTACACCGTATGCCCCATCCATTGCGCGATGGATGGCCGCATATGATCGCACGCAACGGACGTACATCTACGTACGTATGACTGTCTATTGTGTGATGGATAATGCGCTATGTACCGCATCATGCGGTGTACGGTGGAGAACTCGAGCTCATGATGAAGAGCTTATAAGAAGGAGGCAATAATTCCAAACAATCAAACATTTATTAATTTAATCATATTACATGAACTTTTAGATAGCATTAATTGTCAGGACTTCAAAATTGTCAAAATTTTTTGTTAATGTAACTTAAATTTTTAATAATTTTTTTGAGATATGTTACACTTAGTGTCTGTTGCTTTCTCATGAACATCGTCAGAAGAAACAGCCCACCTAGACCTCATATTTTGGGGTTTATGACAAACAATGTCCGATGCATCATTCATCATGCATATAGATCTGAAGTAGGTAGTCCACAAATTCAATATAGAAAATTATCATTTATCATTGTCAAAACCGTATGTGGTTGTCAAGTTTAGCTATCTTTTTTCTCTTTCTTTTAAGAAAACGTGAGATATGCTTGGCTGGATATTTGTACAAGTAAATGGACTTAGAAGACCCACGTTTTAGGATGTGTGTGTGTGTGTGAGAGAGAGAGAGAGAGAGAGATCATAGAATGCAGAAGAGATCAATGGTGAATGAGATTACAAAAGCCAATTTAGTTTGTAAGACAATCAGGGTGTTTACTTGATGTCAATGATAACTTAAAATAAACATGTTACTCAATCTTATGTCGAATATGAGTCAAGCTCCCAAGAGAGGGTACCAACTACTAAACCAAGGTCTTGTTGGCATGCTATTGATAATATTTGAATATAATTATTATTTTATTCATGTAATATGTTTTGCATGCAATTAGATCATCTATTCTATGTATAAATTTTATTCTTATTCTAAATTAAATAGTAATCCATGCAATCTGTCATAAAAAATACCCCGCAATGCTTGGATTTGGACATGGTGGTGATATATATATATATATATAGAGAGAGAGAGATGTATGTATATATGTATATTTTCATTCGGACATGGAATTGGCAAGACGTGCTGTTATAGTTACTAGTAGTATTTTATCATCTCGTCGTGATATTTCATCCTATCATAAGTTTGTTCTCTCTCTCTCTCTCCCCCTCTCTCTTATTAAATTCTGAGAGTTCTCGTCCGTGGCTAATAATAGGCATCCAGAGTGCTGTATCCACGATAAACTTTTGAGAAGTATGCTGGAGGACGGTGTTCCTGCCACTGGCCTCGGCAGCAAAGTAAAACCTAAGCGGCATCAAGTAATTGTTTCTCCCAAATTTTTATTTTAAATCTAAGTTTGAAATGATTAATTATCCTGAATTTACAATTCTGGATGTCAAGGACAAGTCTTGTGCCTTTGCTTTCTGATTCTCTAGATTATATTTATATTAAACTTGTCTGAGCGCTCGATCTTATCAAAAGAAGAAAGAAAGCAAGAAAAAAAAAAAAAAAAAAGCCTTGGAGCTGCAGGTTGGCAGTATTTATAGGAAGGTGGCTAGCTAGAATCAATATGTTTCTGCACCATTTCTTCTTTCCCACCACCGATTGGATCATCCGGTGCAAGATCACAAAGTATTCCGAACTGCATCATTCATCTACTTGCACATATCTCGAAGCAAAATGATGATCCTATGGTTGGAAGGCCGGAGAAGGAGACAACCCCGACCTGTATCAGCCACATGAGAAACGATCCAGAACCAAACAAAATGGCACAATATTCGTCACCAGTCACCCTCCACCGCCCCTTATCTTCATGTTTGAATTTTTCGGTTGCAAGTATCGATGAATATGGACAACGTGGGATGCTTTCTTTTCCCAAGTTAAAGGATTAAAAAAAAAATCCACCAATTTCGTTTTAGAAAATAAAGATACAAAAGACATCTAAGACAGCTCCTAGGTGCGTCATAATAAATTATAGATTTATAAAATAATAATTATTATTATTATTATAATAATGATAATAATACTGGAAAGATAAAACATAGATTGCATGAATAATAGAGAGCTTACATGAATGATGGCAACAATTCCAAACAATTAAATGCTTATCAACTTATTAGATGAGTTTCCAATAGCATTAATTGTCATGGCTCCAAAACTATCAACATTTTTTTTAAACATGTATTTTTTTTTGTTAATGTAATTTAATTTTGTAATAAAATTTTCAAGATATTTTGCACTCAATGCGTATTGCTCACTCAGAAAATGTAAGAAGAAACAATCTATTTAGATATCAAATTTTGAAACTATGAACAAACGATATCCCGTGCCCGATTCATCATATAGATCCAGATAAAAAAGTCCACAAATTCAAGATAGAAAATTTTAACTCATCATTGTCAAAATAGGTTACAACCATATATGGTTGTCAAGTTTTGCTGCTTGCTTTTTTTTCTTCTTTTAAAAAAGATGTGACAAGCATCGCGGAATAATGGGCCGGTTGATGTAGAGGACCTAGGTTTTAGGATGTGAAGGGGGGAAGATAGAAGAGAAAGTGTCCAAAAAGGATGCAAAAGAGACCAATGATGAACGAAATTACAATAGCCAATTTAGTTTGCAAGATAATCAAGGTGTTTAACTGATGTCAATGATAATTTAAAATAAATATGCCTCTCAATCTTATATGAACTGTGCGTCAAGCTCATAAGAGAGGGTTTCAACTGTTAAAACAAGGTTTAATTGGCAAGCTATTAATAATATTGAATATTTTTTTCTATATAGGATGTTTTGCATACAATTAGATCATCTATGTATAATTTGTATTTTTAATTTTAGCCTGTTAAGCTAGATTTGGTCCACCGATGATGTGTCCGATCTTCGAAGATATGGCGGACACTTGGCGCTATGATGTGGAAGATCTGTGACATGTGTTCTTCTCAACATTACTGTCATCGGTTGATAGTCGATCACAAGAGGTCAGTCATCAAATGAGGTCTACATCATTAGTGTTCAGCCAATCGATCTCATCTCATCTTTGTCCCGATTCTCTACGAGCTATGCTACAATTTGGAAACTATGACAAGCTATTGGCACATGGTTGATGTTGAATTGGCATTCGATTATAATGGTGCCTACCTTCCCATGTGGGCAATTGGCTCCATAACCAATGGCCAACAACCTACCCATAACCCACTATTCTGATCCAAACAATTGCTAACCATCTAATAAACTTTTCCTATAAAAGGAAAGAAAGGGAGAAGAAGGGAGATTTTTTTAACACTATCTTCTACTACTATTCTTACTATCTTTTTTTATTATTCTCTCTCTCCAACACTCTCTGACTTAAGCATCGGAGGGTCTTACGTCGAAGAACCCCCCAACTCCTTCTGTAGTGTGAGCAAACTTTCTTTGCAGGTGATCGGATTCCTAACTGGTGCCTACCTACTTTAGTTGGGCGAGCGATCCAATTTGTCTTGCCACTTCATACCTCGTCGGCAAGGCGTAGTAATAAATTAGCACTAGAGGAAGAGCTATATCCTATTTTTGAAGAAAAATGGTGAGAACTAGGTCGTAAAACCATCTTACCTTGTCATGCCGACAATCATCTCGGTATAGTACACCAAATGCGCAAAATGCTAAGGAGCAACATCCCCGATAATTCACTACTATGAATCAAGATCCGATCGATGCGCTAGTTAAGTAGGTCCAAGCACTCACTATTGCTGTACAGCAACATAGTAGAGCGGCGCAGTGAGGACACAAGCTCCTCCGGCAGCTCCATCTCAATATAGTCATTGGATCCATGTAGAAGGGTCTAAATGAGGGCACCGACACTCAAATATGGCTCAAGCTTCACACCGACGATCATGATTGGCAGAACTGACTTCTCACTGCTCGCCTCAACACCCTCAAAGCCCAAGAAGAGATGATCGAAGACATTGATCATTAAAGCCCTCCAAGGAGAACTCCACTTCAAGCCTTTTTCAATGCCAGCATTATTTTTGGTGTCAATATGATCCCAGCGACCCTTAAGAAGGGTGCTAAGAGTTTGGTTCTCTAGCTTCCCTAAAGAATCAATCCATTTCTTTAAGCAGCTAGGAAAACAGATCGTCATGCACTTTGACAGCCAAAGGCCACAGCTGAAGAACAGTGATAGTCTCTTCTCCATTGGACAAAGAGAAGGAGAGTTGCCGAGAGACTACATGGTGCATTTCAACACCACCATGCTTGAAGTTCGTTACTTCAACAAGTCTATCATCATGTCGGCAATGAAGCAAGAACTCAAAGATAAACGCCTAATCTTCTCCCTCAACAAAAACTTCTTAAAGGACTATGTCGATCTCCTCATCCAAGCATGAAAGTATGCACAGGCCGAGGAGAGCGAAGTCCTTCATCAGCAGGAATGAGAGAAACAAAATGGCGAGAACAATAGAGCTCATGAAGAAGATCATGGAGCTCGAAAGAAATAAGGAGAAATTCACCCCTAGAAGCAAAAAAGGATGAAGAGTCTCCAGCGACGCTTCTACTACTGCACTATACTCTCTGCCCCATGCGCTTAGATCCTGATGGAGATTGAAGGCTAGCTAGGAATACATGTATCGACCTGGAAAGATGAGAGCGCCGCTGAACAAAAGAGATAGAAAGAATACTATTGCTTCCATCGAGATCACAAATATGACACTGAAAAATATCGCCAGCTGAAGGATGAAACTGAAGATTTGATCCACTGAGGATACCTTGAAAAGTTTGTTCAAAATAAGGGAAAGAACCTAGCGGAGGGATCATATCGGGTAATAACCAATATTGATGACAATCTTAGCAACAACCTGATGGCTAGTGTGACTAAGGTGATCTCGGGACTTACATCCTATTCACTTATATTATAATCCCCAATTATCATAATCTAAGCTCTGATACCACTCTGTCATATTCTAATCACTTGTATCGTAGTTCCCAAATGATCATGATCTAGGCTCTGATATCATTCTGTCACGCCCCGAACCCAATATCCGAGTCGGATATGTGATGGCCGCACACTCCTTAGAGCAAGTCCTAAAGAATATGCAAGGCCAAATTAAATCATTACAACCTTAACATCCATAACAATTCATTTCAACAATAATTCATAAAATCTTACATAATTATAAATTAATTTTTTTCAATCCTCTGATTAGGTACTATGACATTCTATCTATCCATCTGCTCACCCATACATCCAAGCCATAACCAATCATCAACATCCTGTAACTCTGAGAAAAAAAAGAGAAATGGAGGGGTGTGAGCTTTACAGCCCAATAAAAATTTTCATATCACACCAGTATAATATAATCTGAAAATAGGGATAAACAATAAAATACAAAATTTCATATTCAATATCTAGAATACTGCAAACATCCATAAATTTTCTGTCTTGTTAAAATAGATACATCATCATATGTTAACAGGTGAAATACTTTTGTTCAACAATTGTTTCATGTCTTATCTTTCATTTCTCTTTTCATAATCACATGATTTTTAACCTTTTCTTTCTGGCTCTGGACTAACCAAGTCTATACCTCAGTCATCATCCGAATCAATTTTCACTTAAAAACCTTTCAAGGCTATCCCAGGATGAGCTCCTGATCGGCTGTCCCACGTACAAAAGCCCGTGAGAGGCTGTCCCAGGCATAAGCTCCTGACGGGCTGTCCCAGGCATGAGCTTCTGGCCGACTGATCCACCTATAAACCAGTGGAGGCTATCCCAGACATAAGCTCCTAACGAGCTGTTCCATATGACAAGGCTAGTCCATACCATATTTCTCTTTTTCATTTAATCATTAGTATTGATTTCATCAAATCAATTCCGACTGACATTATGATCAATTTAGATATATTATATCCATATAATCATACCATCAATCTCTGATATATATATATATTGACATAACATACTCATGCTCAAAATCAAATAATAGTATCTCAGATATAATAAATTCATCGATCTCAGATCTGATGATGCAAAACCAATGATGCAAGACCAACAGTAAAATAGCATATATATATAATGGTGATCATGTACAGAGATTCTTACCTTTATCGGTGACTGATCTAAGCATAGAAATCAACAAATTTTTTGATTTAAGAATTTTAAAAATAAGATATTCCACTCGACATCTTATGCAAACAATCATATCTCTTCATGATCCTGATCAAATATAAAAATTATATATAGAGAAATTATCGATAATCGATCATAATAACATAAATCCAGGACTTCTCCTAAGATTATCCAAAATTGAGATTTATCTAAGTATCTGGACCCTCCACTGATCGACAAGACTTTTAGAGAGAAAATCCATGAAGAGAGAGAAAATTTTAGAGAGAGAAAATAGAAAAAAAGTGGAGAGAGAATCTTCGTATCTTTTAGATGATGTAATTCATGATTGAGATCATCAGAGGTCATATCAGGATGACTCAATATGGATTAACCATGATTGATGTTATAAATTTTAAATAAAAATCGAGCTGGGATCTAATCTACTGCACAAATTTCGAAGCACTCTCAGGCCATCATATTTTCATCTCAAATTTATCCTAGAATTCGTGATGCAGTGAGAGAGAGAAAGAGAGAGAGTAAAAAGACTCTAGAGAGAGAAATTTTAGAGAGAAAGTAGAGAGAGAATCTAGAGAGAAATTGGAGAGAGAAAGTAGAGAGAGGAGAGAGAAAAAGAGGAAGAGAGAGGAGAAAGAGAAAATTTTCTCTTTCTTTTTTTTCTCTTTCTCTTTTTTTTTTCTTTTTCCCTTTTTCTTTTTCTTTTTCTTTTTTTCTTTTCTTCTTCTTCTTTCTTCTTCTTTTCTTTTCCTTCTTTCCACGACCTCCCTTGGGCCGAAACAAGGGACGGGCTGAGGTGTTTCGACTTGGCTCCGATGAGGATAGTGGCTCGATCAGAGGTTCGACTGCGACGATCGACCACATAAGCTGGCCGGCAAGCTTTCCTTCTTTTTTTTTTAATTTCTCAAAAAATAGGCGATCCATCCCTTTTCTTCATGATTTCGGGCCATTGGCAGCCAAACACTCGAGGGAAGAGAGAGAGAGATGGAGGTCCGATCTCGGGGATGAGATGCTACAACCGACAGCATCGGTGGCCGAAAAAGAGTGAAAAAATTTTGGCCGAATAGAGGTTTCATGATTCATAGAATTTCCGACGATCCCGACGGCCAGCGAGGAGTCTAAAACCATGGAAAGAAAGAAAAGAGGGAGAGGAAGAAAGATTGAACCCTTACCTGAACTTCGGTGGCCTCTTCGACCTCCGATTTCCGACGAACACAAGAAGAGAGTACCGCAACTTCCAAGGAAAAAAGGAGAGGAATCGAGCTCAACAATCGCCGATGGAGGCTCGTGAGAGAGAGAGAGGAGTTTTATTTATAGAAGGCCCTAGAGTTTTAAGGATCCTAAAACCCTTCTCCGATCGGGATTCATCGGAGAAGAAGACTCCTATCGGGAATCTTCTTCCCGTTCTGTTTTTTTTATATATATATATGGGCTTTGGGCTTCTCAGATTTTGGGTCTTGTCCAAGGCCCAAATGGGCTGGGTGTTACACTAATAAGCTTATACGAAAGTCAAATACTGAAATACATATCTGAAGACAGAATGTGAGGAGGATGCTGCATTAGAGACACGGAGAGTACTTGGACGTGCATAGATTGATAGCAAGGGTGGCCAAAATTGACCCAATCCGAAAGCCCGGAAAGATATGGATCAAATATTCAGACCTGGAATGAAATGAGTCGAGCACAAGTTAGGCGTATCTGGTGGATAAAGCAGTGTAACGTGTAGGAATATAAAGTACCACAAATAAATGTATATATAAAGTGCCACAAATAAATGTGTGAATTTACTCAAGGCATGTGAGTAAAGAATCAACCGGACCAAGTTGTAATTTTGCAATCACACAAGTTTACCTAATACACCAACAAAGAAAACATCTAAAAATTATTAGTTAGCTTTTCTTGTCCAACCATATAGCTTTGTCACTATCAAACAGGCTTAGTACACAGTTCAGGGGAACTGCCAGGAGCCTATGACAATATAGAAGCCATATAAAAGTTGAAATAATTAATAACGTAGAAATATCACTCTGAAAAATCATTCAGTTGCTCAAAATTTTCTCGCTACTTGTTTGTCTGCGGTGCGATTTGGATCCAAGAGGATGAACGGAAATGCTCCATAGTGGCTTTGATGTTTTTTAGGTGAAATTTATAATGTCTAAGAACTTTGTATCTCTATACAAACTTGAACCCAAAAATTTATATCCCGATAAAAGTTATTTATTTTGCTTACACTATTTGAAGTCGAAAATTATGCTCCTATATATCTTTTGGAAATTAGACTCATGATTGAGGCTTCTTTTGTTTAGAAGGCATGTCTTCATGTTATAATTTTCCTCTTTAGGCAATCCTTAATACGTTAATTCTCTCTTACCTCCTTCACACTCTCATTTTAACAGATAGAGTTCCCCTCTCCCCTGCTTTTCCTTTTTTTTTTCTAAAGAAGACAATTTGGATTCAGGTAATATTAGATATATAAAGATTCCTATAAAGTTCAAATATTCAAGCTACAAAATGAAGCAAGGAGAAATTCATTGATCTAGATGGATCTTTAGACTCAATGTCGATCATCTTAGTTATTACAAATCTTCAAGAGGATCATCACACCCGATGTAGATCATTTTATCAGCTACAAGTATTCAAAAGGATGTTATCTTCCAATCCATGAAGAATAAGGTAATGTGCAAATCAAGATCTATCTTTTGTAAAATTTTAATATTTTTATATTAATCATATTCTTTTTTAGAGAGTTTATCATATTTGAACTAGAAAGATAAATCTGATCCAAATTATTCAAGGATAAATGTTCTTCTACAAAATAAGAATAAGAATCTAATCCAAATTATTTAAGGATGGATCTCACTATTTTAAATAGAAACTATATACTTCAATTTATGGTGAAAAGAATCAATAAATGAAAGAAAAAGTACTTGAGCCCTACTTCCACAATTCTTTAACTTCTAATAATTTTCTTTCAAAAATTCAAATTGAGCAGATTGAAAAAAATCTTCCTTCTCCTTAATTGAATCATTTGCTAACTTGTTCAAATACAAAAGAAGGCCGTTAAGTGATAAATATATTGATAAATAAAAAAAATCAAACACTTTTTTTGGTTTCCAAAGGCCTTCATCTAAGAGAAGAGATTGCTAATGACTGAATGTGCTGCAATAAGTTTTTTTGATCTTTCCAATTTCAAAATCATATGAAGGCAAATTGTTATTATCTATTGAGATATTTTTTACGCCCAACTAAACTATTCTTGCCACTGTACAAAATTAATTGTGGGAGAAAGCCCAATTAGACCAATTTTAAACGTGTGCTTTACGTAATTAATTTTAAAAAAAAAATATTTACAAAAATAATCTAATATTTAACTTATTTATCGGATTGATGCAAAAGGGATGAAACATCATTTTGAATGGCAATTTATCATCGCCACGTCATCCAACTTTTTCTCCATTTTCCACGTAGACGACGTCAAAAAAAAAATATATCATTTGAAATGGTATTTTTAAAAATGCCATTCCAAATGGCACTTTTAAAAACAACATATTATTTGGCGATTTTAATTTTTCTCTCAAAAAAAAAAATAAAAAAAATAAAAATAAAAATTATAATTTTAAATTTATAAAAAATAAAAATTATAATTTTGATAAAAATAAAAATTATTATTTCAAATTATCATCCCCATTTCAAATTATTTTTTTAAAAAAATCTGAAAAAAAATTATTGTAAAAAAAATAAAAATACCAAAAAAAGAATTGAAAAGAAATAGAAATTATAATTATAAATTTTAAGAAAATAAAAAATTTTAATTTTAATTCAAATAAAAATTGACATTTCAAAATACAATCTCTATTTCAAATTAATTTTTTTAAAAAAATATCATAAAAGAAGAAAAAATTAGAAAAAAATAAAAATTATAATTTTGAATGAATTTTAAAAAATAAAAATTCAAATTTTAATTCAAATAAAAAAATAATTTTAAATTATTTTCTCCATTTAAAATTATTTTTTCTAAAAAATATATAGAAAAAAATCTTAAAAAATTTTAAAAAGAAAAAATACCATAAAAAAGAAAAAAATGAGAAAAAAATAAAAATTATAATTTTGAATTTTAAAAAAAAAAATTTAATTTTAATTCAAATAAAAAACATCATTTCAAATTACTTTCATCATTTCAAATTAATTTTTAAAAAAAAAGATGTTCAAAAAAATAAAAAATTAAAAAAACAAAAGTGCCATAAAAAAGTCAAAAATTTAAAAAAAATAAAAAAAATAAAAATTATAATTTTAAATTTAAAAAGGATAAAATTTTTAATTTTAATTAAAATCAAAGACATCATTTCAAATTATTTTTCTCATTTCAAATTAATTTATTTAAAAATATTCCAAAAAAATAAAAAAAATAACTAAAAAAATTTCATAAAAGTAGAAAAAAATGGTAAAATGGAAAAAAATTAAATTATATTTTTAAATTATAAAAAAATTAAAATTTTAATTTGAATTCAAGAAAATAAAAGAAAAAAATGCCATAAAAAAGTGAAAAAAGGGAACAAAATATGAAAAAAATAAAAATTGTGAATTGAAATTTTAAAAAAATAAAAATTTTAACTTTTATTCAAATAAAAAATATCATTTCAAATTACTTTTTCCATTTCAAATTAATTTTTTTAAAAAAATTCGAAAAAAAAATTGGTGTAAAAAAAATAAAAAACACCATAAAAAAAAGAAAAATGGAAAAGAATTGAATTAAAAAAATAAAAATTCTAATTCTAATTCAAAAATAAAAATTATAATTTTGAATTTAAAAAAATAAAAATTATAATTATAATTCAAATAAAAAATGATAAAAATAAAAATTATAATTATAAATTAAAAAAAAATTAAATTTAATTCAAATAAAAAATTATTATTTCAAAAAATCTATCAATGGTCTCTATCTATCAGATCATTATGCAATCGTTCATGACTGTGAAATTGAATTTCATTGTTCGATATAGCTAGCGCTACTAGATCGAAGCGGTCTTTTGTGACGATACTTTAATGATAATTATTTAAATAATAAATGATGAAGATGAACTTTAAATTTTAAAATTATATTATATTCAGAGTAAAATAAAAAAAAATTATAATCTACCTCTATAGCAGCGATTGCAGAATAATCACTGCTATAGAACTATCGTAGTGGTTGTGCAATCACTGCCATATACTCTATAGCAGTAGTTCATCAACCGCTGCTATATCTTAACCTATAGCAGCGGCTACGTAGAACTGCTGCCATATTTCTAACCTATGGTAGCGGTTACTAACAACCACTGTCATAAGTTTATTTACGACAGCGACGACGAATAACCGCTATCGTAGGTTGGATTTACGACAGTGGTCACTTATAACCGTTGCCATAGGTTGACCTATGGCAGTGGTTATCTATAACCGCTGCCATAGGTCTAACATATAGTAGCGGTTGGTGATAATCGCTGCTATAGGATCTATGGTAGCGATTTTGTAACCACTGTCGTAGTAATCACTGCCATAGACCCTTATTATGTAGTATAAATAATATATATGACTTTCTATGAGTATATATGATATTCTAAATAGTATGTATAACTTTCTAACACCTTATGTAACTTTCTATGAATATATATGACATCCTAAATGGTACATATGACTTCTTAACATCTTATATGACTTTCTGTGAATATATATGATATTCTGAACTATATGTGTAACTTTCTATAAATATATATAATATTTTAAATAATATATATGATTGTTTAATATCTTATATAACTTCTCGTGAATATATATGATATTCTGAATGATATATATGACTTTCTGATGCCATATAAGATATTAAAAAGTTATATATACCATTCAGAATGTCATATATATTCACAGAAAATTATATATATCATTTAAGATATCATATATATTCATAAAAAATCATATAAGAAGTAAGAAAGCCATATACACCATTTAGGATGTCATATATACTTACACAAAGTCAAATATATTATTCAGGATATCATATATATTTATAGAAAGTCGTACAAGGTATCAAGAAATTATATATATTATTTAGGATGTCATAAATATACAGAAAGTTATATATATAGTTTAAGATGTCATATATATTTACAGAAAGTTATACAAGATATTAAAAAATAATAATACCATTCATTATTTGTTATGTGGAGGAAAGGGCATTTTTATTATAAAAAATTAGGTGCTATGGAAGAAAGAAAAAAATTGAGTGGTATTAAATATCTGTCCCATCATTCAATATGCTACATGCTCCTATGCAATTGGATGGTGCGCTCCATGTCAATTTTATTGCACCGCACGCGATGCACAAAGACTTTCCCATAGGACTAGAGCTGGAAGTAGATTAGGTTGGACCCATATCCGGCTTGACCTAGATTTGACTTGACTCCACTGTCTTTATGCATGGTGTTTTTAAATTATATGCATGGATTGTGTGGATCATACCACATTTTTTGATTTTGTTTTGCCATTGTTACTTTTAAATTTAGCACTAGTTCTCTTTTCTCCATTTTGTAAATGTTAATATATAGAGCACAGATCTATTGTGGTGCATGTGAGCTACTGCAGAGTACTGTGGAGCGGTGGATGGCCACTATCAAGATATGAATGGCTATCAAACAAGACAATCTACGAGTGCATATTGTTTGATGGCCCTCCATCCTCTAATAGCAGCTATCCATAGATGTACAATACTGCGGAGGATTCTGATTGTTATATATGTAACTAAAGAGGGAGGGAGGGAGGGGAAGAGAGAGAGATAATGTTGACTATAATTACCTGAATTGGTCATTGTATGGAAGCTTGGTGACAAGATAACTAAGATGGGGAGGATTGAAGAGAGACATCTTTGGATCATTAAGTTGCTTTAGCCCTCATTTTTTAACTGCCCCTGCCAAGACCTGTGCAAAGTTGGTGAAGGGACTCCCCTTGAGCTTCACTTTCACATGGAGCCTAGTCCCAAGGAAGAAGCAAGCGCAAGAGAAGAACATAAGAAAGGTGGGAATGGTGAGACCCACTACCTAGCTGATGCTGCTTCATATATAGATGATGATGGTGGAAGAGATCATCATAGCCATTGTGAAGGTGAAGTAGTATGTACCAATTGAAGAAGCTATCTGTTGGGTGGATGTTTGGCCAGGACACCACCTCCCAAGATCTTTTCAGTACCACGCGATGCAGCAGGAAGAAAGAAGAAACAAAACAAAAGAAAAATAATCAAAATACGTGGATCAGCCACAAAAGGGCTCACCTCCACGGGGCATGCAAACTTCACTATGAAAAAAAAAATTTACAAGAGGAGACCTCACCCTCAACCCTTGTACACCCAATTCTCTTTCACTAAAAGTTTTCCTCACAAAAGCTCTCTCTCTCTTGGAAGATCCCCCTGAACCCCTGAAGTGCCTGGCGACCACTGTCCAGGAGCCTCCTGCTCCTTCTCTCTCAGCACTCTCGCCTCTCTCTCTCCTCTCGGGTTCGTACGGGCTTCGTACGGCACAAAAACCGATCCACCTCTTTCCTCTGTTCATCACAGGACCCTTTTAAAGGGTTAAACAGGGTTTAAACCTAATTAGATTAGGTTTAAGAGTCCTAAACAAGCCAAATCAACCTCCTGAACCGTCGGATCGTCACCGAAAATCACCTGGGCCCTCCGATCGCGATCGGTCCACAGAATAATGTCGTGGACCGCGTGAAACACGTGGGAAACGCCCACGCGGTCCACAGGCCCAGTCGTGGACCGTTCGGTCCACGGTGGACCGGTGCAAAAGGCCAGCAGGGCCGGCCTGCTCCCGCACGCGGGCCTGCGCGTGCCTGGGCCGTGCGCCAGGCTGGGTCGCGTGTCCTACGCGGGCCTGGGTCGCGCATCCCGCGCACCGCTGCCGCCCGCCGCCGGTCACCGACGGTCCTCCACCACCTCGAATATCGTGCCGACTTCAAAAGCTTGTATCTCATCCATCCGAGCTCTGTTTCGGGTGATCTTAGTCTCGTTGGACTCCATTTTTTATCGCGAATCTCACTGTGGGCTCAATGTGGACTGAATTTCGAGACATCAAATCCTAACAATCTCCACCTCGACTCGATATTCGGCCTCCTCCAAACTCCGAGAGCTTCTGGATCTCCTCGCCCCCATGCCCTGGGGCAATCGCCTGCTGATCATGGATGGACAAACATGGGAGTCGAGCCAGGCTGCTCGATCCCATCTCTGTCGTATGCTGTGCTCCTCCTGACCTGAGACCTGCTCGGGGCATCGTCCTGCAGCAATAGGAATCTTACCTTGCGACGTCGCCTCTCGTCCTCCTGAGTCTCCTGTCTCGTGCCCGATCTGCCTCCTGAAGCTCCACCTCGCTCTAGGCTCCACCTGGCTCCCGAAGCTCCACCTCGCACTGGACTTCCTGCCAGGTAATAATGTCCTCTGCTCCCCTTCTTCCCCTCCAGCATAATCCTATCGCCGCGTAGCACCCTCAGGACTTCTCCACCAGCTACCGTCCTATAGCCTCTCGAATCCAGTTTGCTTAGTGAGATAAGATTTCGCCTGAAATCGAGTATGTATCGGACCTCCCTCAATCTCCTCACTGCACCGTCATGTGTCCTCCAGCTGACCGTCCCAATGTCTTTGATCGCACAGCTCGATCCATCCGGCAGATATACAGTGCCCTCACTGTTCTCTAGGGAGTCAAACTGCTCTTCTCTACAACATACATGATAGGGACATGCAGAATCTAATATCCACTGCTGGGAAGAAGTAGATACCTCATCAGATATCTCCAGGACATCTCCATCTAAATCGCTGCCGGCCGTCGCTACAGCAGCCACTGTCCGATTTTTCAGTTGACGGCAATCTCTGGTTAGATGCCCCAACTCCTCACACCAGTAACACCTGATTTTGCTCAAGTCCCTCCTGGACTTAGACCGCCCTCGTTCCGATCTCCTGTCGCTCCGTCTACCGCCTTCTGCTCCTCCAGAAGTCACCAAAGCTGAGCTACCGCCACCTGAGCTCGAAGCTGGGTTCTCCCTCCTGAGAATCTCGTTCTAGAGTATCGCCACGGTGACCTCGTCCATCTTGATAGTGCTCTTCTCCACTAGAAGAGCAGTCACCAAGGACTCGTACGAAGGGAGAAGCGACGTCAGCAAAACCAACACCCTGGTCTTCTCCTCAACGTTCTCGCCAACGCTGAGGAGGTCGGTGAGGATCTTCTGAAAGTGGTCAGATGCTCCTGCACGCTCTGTCCCTCAGTCATCCGCAGTTGGTAAAACTGCCTCCAAAGGAAAAGAGTGTTGGTGAGAGACTTCGTCATGTACAACTCCTCGAGCTTCGACCACAGCACCGTCGGGAAAGTCTCGCTCAGCACATGGATCACCACCTCATCTGCCAGGTACATGCGGATGGTACTCACCGCCTGCATCTGTAGCCGTTTCCAATCCTGCACCTCCATGGTGGTCGGCTTCTCATCGCACAAGAGAGCATCGATCAACCCCTGTTGGATGAGCACGTCCTTCACCCTTGCCTGCCACAAAAAGAAATTGCTCTTACCATCGAACTTGTTGATCTCCATCTTGATTGTTCCTGTCTTCTCCATCTTCAATCTTGCTCACCACCGCTGCAATCTGCATTTTTGTACCGCCTTGCTCTGATACCACTTGTTGGGTGGATGTCTGGCCAGGACACCACCTCCCAAGATCTTTTCAGTACCACCCGATGCAGTAGGAAGAAAGAAGAAACAAAACAAAAGAAAAATAATCAAAATACGTAGATCAGCCATAAAAGGGCTCACCTCCATGGGGCATGCAAACTTCACTATGAAAAAGAAATTTTATAAGAGACCTCACCCTCAACCCTTGTACATCCAATTCTCTCTCACTAGAAGTTTTCCTCACAAAAGCTCTCTCTCTCTTGGAAGACCCCCCTGAACCCCTGAAGTGCCTGGCGACCGCTGTCCAGGAGCCTCCTGCTCCTTCTCTCTCAGCGCTCTCGCCTCTCTCTCTCCTCTCGGGTTTGTATGGGCTTCGTACGGTGCAAAAACCGATCCACCTCTTTCCTCTGTTCATCACAGGACCCTTTTAAAGGGTTAAACAGGGTTTAAACCTAATTAGATTAGGTTTAAGAGTCCTAAACAAGCCAAATCAACCTCTTGAATCATCGGATCGTCACCGAAAATCACCTGGGCCTTCCGATCGTGATCGGTCCACAGAATAGTGCCGTGGACCACGTGAAATGCGTGGGAAATGCCCACGCAGTCCACAGGCCCAGCCGTGGACCGCCCGATCCACAGTGGACCGGTGCAAAAGGCCAGCAGGGCCGGCTGGGCCGGCCTGCTCCCGCGCGCGCCTGGGCCGCGCGCCAGGCTGGACCGCGGGCCTGGGTCGCGCGTCCCGTGCGCCGCTGCCGCCCGCTGCCGGTCACGAGCAGTCCTCCGCCACCTCGAATATCGTGCCGACTTCAAAAGCTCGTATCTCCTCCATCCGAGCTCCGTTTCGGGTGATCTTGGTCTTGTTGGACTCCATTTTTCACCGCGAATCTCGCTGTGGGCTCAATATGGACTGAATCTTGAGGCATCAAATTCTAACACTATCGATACCCCTCTTTTTAGATTCCATATGGAGATTAAATTGGTCTACACCAAAAGTTAGGTTGCATGGCCGAACGCCCCCTGCTCCGATGATTAACAGAATAAAGCTATAGTAGAGGACCACAAGACGCAAGCTGCCCTGATGATGGGCTTACATATTTTTGGCCTTTGTCGCATTATGGAGGGTGCAGGTTGGAGATTGCAGCAGTGAGAGTGAGAACAAACATGCCCTTCAATGAAGGCAACAACAATCGTCAGAGTAAGAATATTTGCTAATACAATTTTATAAAGATTTTTCTTAATTTATATGATTATATATACTCTTACACCATAACTTTCAAGCTTGACACTGTATGTGCATTATTTTTTTCATAGTTCGCATCTCATTGCTTCAACAGGTACAGGAACACTCTTTTTTAGTGATGCATATTGCAGTTGCTACCATAATTTGAATTTTCTATCAAAATCAAAAATATATTTGCTAAACTATATAAATTAAAATTAATTATTAAATAAAAATCACAATTATTCATACTAGTTCTTGCATATATATATATATATATATATATATGTATGTATGTATGTATGTATGTTTAAGATAGAAAATCACTTATGGATTTAGATATTACGGCTTTGTGCTAAATAATTCATATCTTTAAGCAAATTTCTCCGGCAAACCATACTAATCATCTGTCCATTTTATCAGGTTCTTACAGGTAAGTCAGCTTGAAATATTTCATGTAGAAATTTTTGTTTTTCACTGCATGGATTCATCATCATGCTTCTAAGGAATGGAAGTAAAAAAACCTACAAAAGGCCAAAATGTTAGGTTTCTTTTGTTCTTTTTTTTATTCGTGGAATGAAATGCTAGAATTGTTGATCTCACTTCACAAAAGGCATATTTAAAGGAGACTTTCTTGGGCTGAATGTATTTCCAAGATCTTATCTACCAATATTTTCATCAGAATACAGATGAAAAACCTACTAAAGTGAAAATCTTGGACTCACATAGGAGACTTCTCAGCATAAAAAAATTATGGGTGGCTTTGATGTTTTTCATGTGAAATTTACAATATCTAGAAACTTGAATCTCTATACAATGTTGAACCCAAGAATTCATATTCCAACTAAAGTTATTTATTTTGCTTAGACTATTTAAAGTGGACAATCATGCTCCAATGTATCTTTCTGAAATTAGACTAGTGATTTAGCTAGGTTTGTTTTGTTCAAAAGGCATGTCTTGATGTTGTAGTTTCCCTAGTTAGTTAATGCTTAATAAGTTACTCTCTTAGCTCCTTTAGACACACATCTTAATAGGTGGAGCTCCCCTTCCACTGCTTTTCCCTTTTTAAAGAAAACATAATTTAGATACAGCCAGTACTGGATATATGGAGATTTTTATATAGTTTAAATATTCAAGCTGCAAAATATATGAAGCAAGAAGAAATTCACCGATCTAGATGTATCATCAGACTACATATCGATCATTTTAGTCACTACTGACTCAATGTGAAATACTATGACTGTGGCAATGAATATTCAATGCAAATTGCTTTGGGCATTACGAATATTCAGTCAGATTCAATGTGGATTACTTTCACTATTATGAGAACTCAATATGAATCATGTTAGCTACTATGAACAAGACTTAATAGGATTCAGGAACAAAATCTATCATATTAGGAAGTTGAGTCGCATGTTTAACTTTGGAAAGTTATAACTTGATCATATGATTTCCAATTGTGATAATCTTTTTTATAAAAAAAAATAGATATCTTTTTAAGATCTTATTGGATTTGACTCCTAATATGACATAATTATCATTTATCAGGTTTAACTCTTTGGGTCAGCCATATATGTTAAATCAATTACAGTGAGCTCAATTAATTAAAACGTTCTATCCTAATAAAACTTTGACTGAAAGTTCAATTCTAATTAGGACTAAGTCTTTTGATGAGACAAGATAAGTACAGATATAAATAGAGGTGGCCTGGTCCCTTTTCTCTAACTCTCAGAGGGATGTGATGATTCTCATTGATCATTCATGTTAAGAAGGAGGGTGAGAAGAGAGAAGACCAGCCATCCATGAAGGAAGACCAAATGCTTTACAGGCTACAGAATCATCATATTAGTGAGATGATAGTGTAAGGTATGATTTATTTATGATTTTAATTTTTGCATAAATATTGGAGCACGATTCAGGCATAAAAGTATAAAATTATCTAACATGTGGTACCAGAGACCCAATTTCATGCTTCGTATTTATGTAAAAAAATTTTCTCCAAATTTTGACTTATTTTTAGAAAATTAAAATCATGATTTCATATTTTTCAAAATTAATTAAGGCTTAAGAAAATTAAATTATAGTTTCAGGTTTTGATCCATTAAGGTTTTGGATTAGACCCGAGCTCATTAACCAAATTTTGTTTTAAACCTTTTTGCATATAACCCCCGAAGAATAGTTGATTACAGAAAGGTGCCTATAGTTTTACAAAAAAATCTTTTTCTTTCTATTATTTATGGTTGAGTCCTTTATTGTTAACGATTTTGGTAAAATCTCTATATCTTTTTCATTTTATATCTGATTTGAGCGATTTTTGAACTGTTGGACTCGTAATGACTTGAAAAATATTTTGATTCTATTCTCATGCATGATAAAATATTTGAATAATTTATATATTATTTATTTTATAATTTTATTCACTATGATCATATTCAAGTGTGTTTTCACATAGCTCCAAAGGGTTCGGAGTACTCTATGGATCTTGAATAGCTGAGTCATTGAGGGCTAATAGTTTTCTCTCTTATTATAATTTTAAAATTACATAAAAGTATACCTATTATAATTGACCCAAAGGTGACTCTAATTTGATACAAAATTAACAGTAAAAGGTTGACTTACTCGATCAAGTGCATAAAGATATCTAAAGATGAGAATTATCTCTGATTTTTATAATCGTATTAGTTAACCACTGAAAGTGCAACTAATATGATGTGTCATAGTTTAAATATGAATTATGTGTACATGCCATAATTATTATTTTTGCTTACATATTTCATATTATTGTTGGTTATGATTTATGTGATGCATATTTTGACATTGTTTATTATGTTTAAATTTGTGATTAAATTTATATGTCCAAAGATGTTTTATAATTGTATAGTAAGTGTTATTAACAGAATTATGTCATGAAATCTACATCACAATCATAATTGTGAGCATATTATTTTACTTATAGTTATAACCTCTTTTTCACTCTCGTCGCATCTATTTAACATTTTCACACTGAATAGATCGAATTATCTTGATTGGCACAAGTAGCTTCTCATTATTTTAGGATGCCTAGACTTAGATTTGGCACTTCGTAAGCCTCAGCCTGATCTACTTACCCTCACTAGTTCTTCTGATCATAAAGAATTATGTGAAAAATGAGAGTGTTCTAATAGATTCTCTCATGATTATTAAATGTTCTATAGCGAGAGACATTAGAAGATCTATTTTTGATAATGACTTGGTCTCTGAGTATCTTTCTTCTGTAGAATAACAGTTTACCAGATTAAGTAAAGCCTTAGCTGGTACTCTAATGAACAAGTTAATCTCTATAAAATATGATGGATTTTTAGGAGTGCGAAAGTATATTATGGAACTACATGATATAGCTGAAAAATTGAATGACTTGGGTATGATGGTATTTGAAAACTTTCTTATCCATTTTGTTCTCAATTCTCTTCCATTCCAGTTTATCCAATTTAAGATTTACTACAATACACATAAGAAATCATGGTCAATGAATGAACTCATCTCCCAGTGTGTGTAAGAGGAAGAGAGATTGAAATAGGAAGGGGTCCTAGTTGTTCATGTGGTTTCATAGGAACGTCCTAAAAGAAAGAAGGCAAAGAAAGAAAATAAAAGATCCAGCAATTCATCAAAAAAAAAATTTAAAAATTGAAATAATTTTTCTATAATAAGAAGGGACATATCAAGAAAGATTATGAGAAAAGAAGAAAATAGATCGAAAAGAAGGATATTCCCTTATCACCTATTTGTTTTGAAATCAATTTCATCGATTTTCCTTCTAATATCTGATGGATTGATTTGGATGCTGTAATTCATGTTTTTAATTCATTACAGAGATTTCTTTCAAGTCAGAAGTCAAATAATAGAGAGCGGTGGATCTTTATGGAGAATCGGATGAAATCCAAGGTCAATTCAATTGGGACCTACAGACTTATTACAGATATTGAATTTCAATTAGATCTACATTATATCTTTTATGTTCCTTCAGTATCTACAAATTTAATTTTTTTTATCAAAACTTGATTTAAAGGTTTTTCATTTACTTTTGTAAATTCAAATTTTAGATTAATAAAAAATTTTATTTTGGTTGGTACTGGAACATTATGCAACGGAATATATAAATTGAATTTGGATTCTTCTTTTGAACAATCTTTACTTATTTTGAATGTCAATATCGAAATAAAATATGATATTGTAAATGAGAGTTCTTCAATATTACGGCATAGGTGATTAGGTCATATATCAAAAAAAAAAAGTTGACTAGATTTTAGTGATTTTGGTATGTGCATCGATTGCATTAAAAAAAATAAATTAAAAGTCATAAAAGGCATGCCACTAAAGTCACAAACTCTTAGAATTGATATATACTGATGTTTATGACTATTTTACATCATATTTTGGAGGGCAAAAGTATTTCATCATCTTTATTGATGATTTTTCTGTTGCATAAAATGTCTGAAGCTTTGGAAGCCTTTAAGATGTATAAAACAAAAATAAAAAATTAGTTAGATTGAAAAATTAAGATTATGAGATCTGATAGGGATGGTGAATACTACGATAGATATGATAAATCTAGCCGTAATCCTAAACCTTTTATCAAATTCTTGAATAGTATGGTATGTAGCATAGTACCCTTTATCAGAAAATCTCCAACAAAATGATGTAGCTAAAAAGTATAATCACACTTTGATGGATATGGTGAGGAGTATAATTGGTAATTCATCATTATTCTTGAATTTGTGGAGAGAAGCCTTGAAAACCACTATGTATATCCTAAACTAGATACCTAGTAAGGCCTTTCCTAAAACTCCTTTTGAGTTATGGATAGATAGAAAATCAAGTTTAGGGCATTTATATGTTCAAAATTATCCTGTAAAGGCTCGACTATATAACTCACAAGAAAAAAAATTGAATCTCAGAACTGTTTGTTATTATTTTATTGAATATCCAGAAAGGTCAAAAAATTTTAGATTTTATTGTCCATCACACATCACTAGAATTATTGAAACTGAAACTACTAGATTTATTGAGGATGGTGAAAATAGTAAGAGTGGTGAACCGCGTAATATGATGTTACAGAAAATAAAAGAATTTCTTCCTATTACAATAACACTTAGAGATATTTCATATGAACCTATTCAACATAAAATTATAGAACATCAATAGGTAATTGATGCATCACTTTTTGAACAAACTGTCAATGACTCTGATCCGATTGAAAATAATTATAATAATGATACTAAATCTAGAATATTATGGAGATCTACTAAAATTAAAAAATTGATTATTTCAGATGATTATATTGTTTACTTACAAGAATGAGATTATGATATTGGGATGAAGGATGATTCAATCTCATTTAAGGATGTCATGAATAGCAATGATTCTGAACTTTGGTTAGATGCCATGAAAGATCAGATAGAATCCATTATTAAAAATCAAGTCTGAAAACTTATCGAATTGCCTGAAAGATTTAAATCTGTAGGTTGTAAATAAATTTTTAAGACCAAATAAAATTTTAAAAATGATATTGAAAGATATAAGGCTAGACTTATAGTAAAGGGATTCACTCAGAAGAAAGGTATCGATTATCATAAAATTTTTTTTTCTGTTTCTGAAAAGAATTCACTCAGAATCATTATGATATTAGTAGCTTATTTTGATTTAGAACTACATCAAATGGATGTCAAGACTACATTCTTAAATAGAAATTTAAAAGAAGAGGTGTATATAAAATAGCCTAAAAAATTTTTAGTGCAAGAAAATAAAAGACTGGTATATAAATTAAAAAAATCCATATATGGTCTTAAACAAGCTTTCAGGCAGTGATACTTAAAGTTTTCATATCATTACTTCTTTCGGATTGAAGAAAAATATTGCTGATCAATGTATATATCTGAAGGTAAGTGACAGTAAGTTCATATTTTTGGTTCTATATGTGGATGATATCTTATTAGGCAGAAGTGATTTAAGTCTTTTGTATGAGACTAAAAATTTTTTTCTGAACATTTTGACATGAAAGATATAAAAGATACTTCTTATGTTCTTGGTATAGAAATCCATCGTGATAGGAATAAAAGGTTACTTAGTTTATCTCAGAAAAATTATATTACTAAGATCCTAGAAAGGTTTGAAATGTCAAGCTGCTCATTAAGTGAAATGCCAATTGTTAAAGGTGATAAATCTAATAAATTTTAGTGTCCTAAGAATGAGATTGAAAGAAATTAGATGAAAGATATATCCTATACATCTGCAGTGGATAGTCTGATGTATGCTCAAGTATGTACTCGTCCTGATATCAGTTTTATTGTGAAAATGTTGAGTAGATATTAGAGTAATCCATGTATGGACCTCTGGAAAGCTATTAAGAAGGTGATGCACTATTTTCAAGGGACTAAGGACTATATACTCACTTATAGGATGATTGATCAATTAGAAGTAATTAGTTATTTAGATACAGATTATGCTAGTTGCCTCGATAGTAAAAAATTCACATCATATTATATCTTTTTATTGGCTGGTGGAGTAATTTCATAAAAGAGCACAAAACAGTGCATTATTGTTTGCTCTATATGGAAGTTGAATATATAAGTTGCTATGAAGTTTCCTCACATGCTCTATGATTGAGAAAATTTATCTCAGGGCTCAGAGTTATGGGTTCTATTTTTAAATTATCAAAAATTTATTGTAACAATTCTGTTGCAGTTTCTTTCTCTAATAGTAGCAAGATGATCAATACAAACAAGCCCATTAATGTTACATATCTTACTGTGAATGAGAGAATTAATAGTCATCAGGTGTCTATTGATTTTATTGGTACTGCTTGTATGATAGCTAATCTTTTGATGAAAGGTATAGCGCTCAAAGTTTTCAAAAAATATATAAAAGTTATGGGCATTTGTCATTAGAATGTTTCATTATAATACATACTTATTTTAAGATCTTTTAATAGTTTGATGACTGTTATTGCTTTTGTTTAATTGTTGTTTGTATATATTATAGTTGACTTTATCAAAATTAAAATAAACAGAAGTATCATTCATATGACATAACAGTAGGATTATTATCATAGGCATTATAATTTTTGATAGCTTATGTATTTCAGTATATAAGACTGGGTTAGGTAAGAATTATTGATGTCATGATGTATAAAAAGAAATATGTCAATTGATATGTATAACCATTATGATCTGCATCAATGATTTTTATTTAATAAAAGTATAAAGGATCTTTCAAAGAATGGATAATTAGATAAATTATTTAAAAAATGAGTGCGCACTCATCAAATCGATTTCAAAAAAATTTAATTCTAAACTATTATTTTGAGAATTAAAATATTTTATTTTTAAAAGTATTTTTTTTAAAAAAAATCAAAGAGTTCTTTTTAAGTGATAATATAGGCCAAGTGGGAGAATGTTAGATTTGACTCCTAATATGACCTAATTATCATTTAGTCAGGTTTAACTCTTTAGGTCAGTCATATGTTTTGAATCAATTACAGTGAGCCCAATTAATTAAGAAGTTCTATTTCTGATCAGACTTGGACTGGAAGTTTAACTCTAATTAGGAATAAATCTTTTGATGGGACAAGACAAGTATAGATATAATTAGAGATGGCCTGCTCCCTTTTTTCTAACTCTCAGAGGGGTGTGACGATTTCCATCGATCATCCACATTAAGAAAGAGGGTTAGGAGAGAAAAGATCAGCCACCCACGAAGGAAGATCAAACGCTCTGCGGGCTACGTGATCATCGTATTGGTGAGATGATGGTGCAAGATATGATTTATTTATGATTTTGATTTTTATATGAATATTAGAGTATGATCCAGGCATAAAAGTATAAAATTATCTAACAGATCTATAATTTTCAGTCAGTCCTTAAGAGGATTAATTAGGTCAAAATTTTATTATTTGGACCTCAAAACAAACGAAGTAAGCTAAAACTTTTCTATTCGGGATAGACTTTGAGCAGATGTTATCTTTTAATCTATGAAGAACTGGATCGAGTCGTATAAAACAAAATTGATATAGAAGTCAAGATATTTCTTTTATAAAGTTTTAGTATTTTTTATATTATTTTATTAATTATGTTTATTTTTAGAGAGTTAATCCTATTCAAACTAGAAAGATGAAACTGATCTAAATTTTTTAAGGGTGAACATTCTTCTAAAAGATAAAAAAAGAATTTCGATCCAAATTGTATAAAGGATGGATCTTATTATTATAAATAGAAGTTATGTATATCATTTTATGATGAAAAAAAATCAATCGACAAAAGAAAAAGGTACTTGAGCCATAATTTCATAATCTTTGTTTTTTTTTTTTTTTGAAATATTCGAATTGAGGAGGTTGAAAAAAATCTTTCTTCTTTTTTATGAGATCAATGCTAACTTGTTCAAATATAAAAAGAGACTCTTGAAGTGATAAAAATATTGACACAATAAGAAAACTAAACACTTTTTTTTTTGTATCCAGAGGCCTTCATGCTAATAATTGAAATGGCTGCAATAATTTTTTTTAAATTTTTAAATTTCTAAGTTGTGAGGTTTACGGTCAAAATTATGTGAAGGCAAACTGTTATCACCTACTGAGGACCTACTGAACTAGCTTTCTTAGTAGATCCTGCAAAATTGATTGTCTAAGAAGCAGTCCAATTGGACCAATTTTAAACTAAAACCGGCGGAAGTGCCGGCTTCCATCTTAAAAAATACAAACTAGCTATTTTTTCTACAATCAAAATAGAGTTGTGGTCGCAGGGCTTTTTGTTCGTCATCTGTACGCCTCTGCATTCGCGCTCTACTGAGGATATTTAATTCTATGCGGAATCTCGGACTTCAAGCGGTGATCGCCGCTTGGGATTTCTTATTTTAAATTCTGCACAGGATGAGTTGACATCGAGATGGAATGGTAACGTGGTGGGCAGGGCAGAGTGGAACAAAAATCATATGGGACGGGCACTACAACAGATCATATGGGACGGGCTTCCCAGTATATTGTATATCTTTCAATATTAATTTTAAGATATAAATTTAAAAGTTAAAATTTATTTTATTAATAAAATTATTAATTTTATAATTTTAAAATATTTTTTTTATTTTTAATATACGATGATACATACTGTATAATCAGATGATACATACTATATAACCATATGATACACACTTAATTTATAATTAGGTGATGTATACTATAAATTTTTTTGATACACATCCAGCAACGATTTAATACACACCTACGGTTAAATTGATATATAGTTGACTGAACTTAGTATTCACCAGTCTACAGTATATGACTAGTTGACATACATCTAGCAAAATATTCATCCAACATCTCAATTCACATCTCTAGATAAAGTGATACATGGTTTTCAAAATATAGCATTTATCAGTGCATAATTTATGAATAAATGATACATACTAGATAGCTTTTTGGTACATAATATAAGTTTTTTTATGTACATCGAGCAATGATTTAATACACACTTCGAAGCCCTTTCTCCTCTTCCAAATCTCTCTTTTTTTCTGAGATCTTCGCATTAAAATATTTATGAAAACTATGTATTATTTCACCTAACGGTGTATATTGGGATATTAAATGAATATTTTGTTAGATGTATATTAACTGACCATATATTATGTATTAGTGAATACTAAGTTCGATAAACTATGTATCAATTTATCTATAGGTGTATATTAAATTATTACTAGGTGTATATCAAAAAAGCGTCCAGTATGTATCAATAAGTCGTCTAGTGTTTATCATTTACTAATGTGCAATATATTGATAAATACTATATTTTGAAAACTGTATATCGCTTCATCTAGAAGTGTGTATTAGAATGTTAGATGAATATTTTGTTAAGTATGTATCAATTACTTGTATACTTTATATTGATGAAATTAAATTCGATAAACTATGTATCAATTTAATTATAGGTGTATATTAAATCGTTGTTGCATGTGTATTAAAAAACTTACAGTATGTATCATCTCATTATACATTTAATGTGTATCATATGTCCATATAGTATGTCACGCCCCCGACCCGAGATTTGAATCGAGGGTCATGGCAACCGCCGCATACTTATAGAATACTTTTTTCATAAGCATGCAAGGCATCTTATCATGATATCTTCACAAATAGTTAAATAAATTTTTTTTTATTCAATAATCAAACCTTGGTTCAAATAACAAATCCAAACTAAGTGTTCAAAAGAAAGTAACTGTCTGACAAAGTCAATACTAAAAACAAAACTAAAGGTCTTGAATCAATTCTGAGAAAATCCTAAATCAATGAGTTAACTCCATCTCTAATCGCTCTCCCAACCGAAATCCCTCATCATGCTAATTTTCTGGATCTGTAAGAAAAACATAAAACTTATCATGAGCTAAATAGCCCAGTAAGCAGTGTATACCTTTAACTGAATAATCAGGCAAATAATACTATGCATAACAATTCAATATGTAATTTCATGAAATCATATTCATACTGTCAATCATATTTAGAAGTCAATTCATCATAATTTCCAATTATGCTTTTCTTCTTAATTTCATCAATTTCTTAAATTCTTCTTACCAACCATGACTATGACCACATTATCCCTGTGGCAGGGTCATAATACTGCGTATCTGCTTGCGGTGGGCTGTGAATCATCTGGCAGCTAAGTCCTTTGGAACCGCTGGTCTAACTGGCGGTTTTGTCGCTGGTCTATCTGGCGACATGTCGCTGGTCTTACTGGCGACGTAAATCCTCAGGACAGTCAATTGCCAACGTATATGCCCCCGTTGGCGGGGTCCTCAACACAGTCAGGTTGTCAATTTCATATTGTCTTTCAATTCATATATTATTTTCAAAATAATATAAATAAATGATATTCGAGTCAAATCAACCATGTCATTCTTTGTGATCATACATCATCATAATAATTATTCAACAAATAACTTTAATCATAAATAATTTCTACAATTAACTTTAATCATAAATAATTTCAACAATTATTTCAATAAATAATTTCAATCACAAACATGCATAAATTCATTTAATTCAAAATTTTACCGGATAATTTCAGTAAAAGTAAACACTACTTACCTCAAAAGAAAGTCCAAACTAGAAATTCTAGGGATCTCGAAAATCCTTCTCAGAACCTGATACGTCAAATATCATATTTTAAATCAAAATTTCATCGAATTAAAAATAACTAATTTATTAAAAATCTAATGTCTCCACTAGGATCAATTCATCGACAGCATCCCGATTTTCGAATTAACCCATGGACACCCTAATTTTATTTTTATTTTTATTGCTAATTTTTTTTTTAATAATAAATTAATTCCATAAATCCTATGATCTAGAGAGAGAAAGAGAGAGAGAGAGAGAGCAAAGAGAGTTTCTCTCTCTCAGCCCTTTTTTTTTCTTTTCTTTTCTTTTTCTTCTTTTTCTTTTCTTTTTTCTTCTTTTTCTTCTTTTTCTTTTCTTTTTTCTTCTTTTTCTTCTTTTCTTCTTTTTTCTTCTTTTTTTTTTCTTCTTCTTCCCGCGCCGGAGCAGAGGACTCTTGTCCTCAGGCCTCAATCGACCGTTCGGGCCGTGGCTGCCACGGCGGAGGCCGGCGGCCGACGGGCCATCTCCCCCGGTCACGGAGGAAACAGGGCCGGCGGTCAATTCCGATCGCCGGCGCCGGAGATTTCAAGGAAAAGAGACTCAAAAACAGAGTCTCTTTCCCGTCGGTAGATCGGCGACATTCGTCGCCGGCAGCCATGCACAGGAGCATGGGAGGAAGGAGAAGAAGGAGAGGAGGATGAGAGGAACTTACCTCAGCCTCTTGGGACCTCGTCCGAGAGAAAACACGGCGAGAACCCAACTGTGCCCGCGGCCTTCGATCGAGAAAAACGGAGAGAAAGAGAGAGGGAGGAGGCCAATGATCGGTCTCAAGAGGGAGGGGGTCTTCTTATAGGGATCCCTAGGACTCCGAGGGGTCCTAGGAGTCCGATTCTTGCTCGGATTTAGCCGGAGAAGGAGACTCCTATCGGGAGTCTTCTTCCCGATTTCTGAATTCCTCTGTTTTGTGTTTTTTTTTTTTTCGTTTTGGGCTTATGCGACTGAGGTTTGGGCTATAACATTCTTCACCCCTAAAAAGAAATTTCGTCCTCGAAATTTTTCATACCTGTAGTCTCAAAGAGCTAGGGATATTTTTGCTTCATTTCTTCCTCTAGCTCCCAAGTAGCTTCTCTTTCTGAATGTCGACTCCACTGTACCTTGATATAAAGAATGTTGCGACGTCTCAGCACCTGTTCTTTACGGTCTACGATCCGTATCGGGTATTCTTCATATGTTAGATCCTTCCTGGCTTGTACTGGTTCAAGTTCCACGATGTGACTTGGATCTGGTAAATATTTCTTTAACATAGAAACATGAAAAACATTATGTACTCCTGCAAGTGAAGGGGGTAAGGCAAGTCGATAAGCCACCTCACCAATTCTTTCCAAAATCTCAAACGGACCCACATATCTGGGATTCAATTTGCCACGAATGCCAAATCTTGAGATTCCTTTTGAAGGAGATACTTTGAGAAATACATGGTCACCGACTTGAAATTCTAATTTTCATCTCCTGTTGTCTGCATAACTTTTCTGTCTGCTTTGTGCTGCCCGAAGTCGTTCTTTAATTAATTGAATCTTCTCGACTGCTTGTTGAACAAGTTCAGGACCCAATATTCTTCACTCACCGACATCATCCCAGTGAATCGGTGATCGACATCTTCTACCATATAAAGCTTCGTAAGGTGCCATACCAATGCTAGCCTGATAACTGTTATTGTAAGCGAACTCAATCAAAGGTAGATGCTCATCCCATGAACTTTTCATATCCAAAATACTGGTTCTCAACATATCTTCTAAGATCTGAATAGTTCTCTCTGACTGACCATCAGTCTGCGGATGAAAGGCTGTACTGAAGTTCAATTTTGTTCCTAATGCCTTGTGTAAGCTCTTCCAAAACTGTGATACAAATCTGGTGTCTCTATCCGATACGATGGTCACTGGAATTTCATGTAATCTTACAATTTCTTTCATATATAACTTTGCTAGTCGTTCCAAGGTAAATCTAACTCTAATTGGAAGAAAGTGTGCAGACTTTGTCAATCGGTCCACAATCACCCAGGCTGCATCATTTTTACTGGGAGTCTTTGGTAGTCCAGTTACAAAATCCATAGTGATATGTTCCCACTTCCAAACTGGAATATCAAGAGGTTGAAGTAGTCCCGCAGGTCTCTGATGTTCAGCTTTAACTTGTTGACACACCAAACATTGAGCCACGAATTGAGCGATCTCTCTCTTCATATTATTCCACCAGTATATTTCTTTTAAGTCTCTATACATCTTGGTACCTCCCGGATGAACTGTATAACCGGTCTGATGTGCTTCCTGAAGTATTTCATGCTTGAGTGCTGAATCATTGGGTACGCAAATCCTGTTTTCGAACCTTAACGAACCGTCTTCATGTATCTTGAATTCAGATTGAACACCAGCTTCCACTGAATTTTTTATTTTTATTAGTTGTGGATCATCATTCTGGGCAACTGAAATTCTTTCAATGAGTGCTGGCTGAACCCTCATGTTGGCTAACCGTACTGTTGAGTCATATATTCGGATGTCTAATTTCAGTTTCCTTATATCCTTTAACAATTGACTTTGGTGTGTGATTAAAACCGCCAAATTTCTCACAGATTTTCTACTAAGGGCATCAGCAACAACATTAGCTTTTCCCGGATGATAATGAATTGTTAAATCATAATCCTTTAATAGTTCTAACCACCTTCTCTGTCTCATGTTTAATTCTTTCTGTGTAAAAATGTACTTCAAGCTCTTATGATCTGTAAACACCTCACACTGCACACCGTATAAGTGATGTCTCCAAATTTTTAGGGCAAAAATCACTGCAGCTAATTCCAAATCATGTGTCGGATAATTTTGTTCATATGGTTTCAGTTGTCTTGAGGCATAGGCTACTACCTTACCATGTTGCATCAATACACATCCGAGTCCTTTTTTAGATGCATCACTATATATTGTGAAACCTTCATCTCCTGTTGGTATAGTAAGGATAGGGGCTGACACTAATCGTTGTTTTAATTCTTGGAAACTCTGTTCACAATCTTCAGACCACTCGAATTTAACTCCTTTTTGAGTAAGACTAGTCAAAGGTGCAGCTATGCGGGAAAATCCTTCTACAAATCGTCTGTAATATCCTGCCATTCCCAGAAAACTTCGAATCTCAGAAATATTTGTAGGTCTGTTCCACTGCATCACAGCTTCCACTTTTGCTGGATCCACAGAAATTCCATCTTTAGATACGATGTGTCCTAAAAAGGCTATTTTGTCCAATCAAAATTCACACTTCTTAAATTTGGCATAAAGTTTTTCTTTCCTCAATATTTGTAGTACACACCGTAAATGTTCTTCATGCTCTAATTTACTTCTTGAATATATCAAGATATCGTCAACAAATACGACAACAAATTTATCAAGATAAGATCTGAATATTCTGTTCATTAAATCCATAAAGGTTGCTGGAGCATTGGTTAACCCAAAAGACATCACTAAAAATTCATAATGTCCATAACGAGTTCTAAATGCCGTCTTTGGTATGTCCTCTGTTTTAATTTTTAACTGATGATATCCTGAACGAAGATCAATTTTAGAAAAGACTTGTGCACCTTGCAGCTGATCAAACAAATCATCAATTCGAGGTAGAGGATACTTATTTCTGAAAGTATTTTTATTCAACTCTCTATAATCGATACAGAGTCTCATACTACCATCTTTCTTCTTCACAAATAAGACTGGAGCTCCCCAAGGAGATACACTAGGCCTTATAAAACCTTTATCCAATAAATCCTGTAATTGATCTTTTAACTCCTTTAATTCCATAGGGGCCATTCTGTAAGGAGCTTTAGAAATCGGATTGGTATTAGGTGCCAACTCAATAGTAAATTTAAGTTCTCTATCTGGGGGTAGTCCGACTAAATCATCAATGAATACATCCAAAAATTTATTTACGATAGGAATATCCTGTAACTTCAATTCATCATGTTCTTTATTCTTTATTGATACTAGGTAACCTCTACATCCCTTTCTTATCATCTATCTAGCTTGTTCAGGTGAAATAATACGTGGAGGGATGGTTCCTGTACTTCCATCAAAACTAAAAGTTAATTCTCCAGGTAAGTGAAAGTTCACTCTCTTTCCATGACAATCCACAGAGGCATGATATGTAGCCAGCCAATCCATTCCTAGAATGACATCGAAATCATGCATATCCAGGACCACCAAATCTGTCGGTAATTCTCTTTCTCCTATCTTAATACTACAGGACTTGCACACACTTTCGGTACTCAAAATACCACCTACTGGTGTCTCAACATATAATTTGGTTTCCATGGGTTCACAACCTATATCATGCTGTCTAATAAAAGTAGTGGATATAAAGGAGTGTGTAGCATCAGAATCAAACAAAACTGAAGCATGAATACCAGATACAGGAATGGTACCTGTCACCACAGCATTGGAGGCCTGAGCATCTTGTTGTGTGAGGGCATAGATTCTTCCTTGAGTTTTCGGCCTTTGACCTCCGTCCTTTGTCTGTGTTGATCTATTTCCGTCCATCTGCGGGCAATCTACAATCTTGTGTCCTTTCTGGCCACATCTAAAATACGAACCAGTATTCCATGGGCAATTAGAAGTCTCATGCTCTCTTCGGCCACATCTCGAACATTTAGCTGTCTCATTCTCACGATTCTTATCAGTTGCTAGCTTCTTTGCTGGAACCTTATTGTTCTGGTTTCGCCCTTGAGTTCCACTAAATCTATTTCTCTTCTTCTGATTCCGTTCACGCTCCGCATGAGCTTCATTAGCTTCTCTCTCAATTATTAGAGCTTTGTTCACAACTGAGGCATAGGTATTTAGCTCATAGGGTACAACCTATCTCCTGATTTCTGTCTTCAGTCCCATTTCAAATTTGTGTACTCTGTCTTGCTCAATTTCAACTAGTCTCGGAACAAATTTGGCTAACTCCGTGAATTTGGCTTCATATTCTGCAACGGATCTGTTACCCTGTCTCAGATGAATGAACTCCTGTTCTTTCTGTATTCTGACACTTCGGGAGAAATACTTGTCAAAGAATTCATCTCGAAATCTCTCCCAAGTGAGTGGTATCCCATCGTGCTCATATTTTTGTTCCAGTATACGCCACCAGTTGTATGCCTCGCCTTGTAACAGATATGCTGTATAGCGGATCTTCTCTTCATCTTGGCATTCTTGCACGGCAAAGGCCTTCTCCATTTCCATAATCCAGTTATCTGCTTCTTGTGGCTCGATGGTCCCTTTGAAGGCTGGAGGGGCTAGCTTCTTAAATTCGACGATATTGTTTCTTTGCATCGGATGTTCTCCATGTCCAAGTGCCGGTGGAAAATGCTGATGTGGCTGTGCATGTTGTTGTTGAAGTAACTGTTGTTGTGTTTGAACTACTCCGATCATAGTTTGCATTAGTTGAGTCATGTTCGGCTCCTGTGCTGTCGGAGTATTTCTGGTAGGATCATGGATTCCCTCCTGCTGAGTTGTACCGCTGTTTAATTGGGGAGTATTATCGCCAAGTGGATTTGATGTCCCTCCTACCATTCCTTGAGTATTCCTCGCTCGTCGCAGAGGCATATTGACCTATGTTAGATTTGAGATAATAACTTATCCTTAATAAGGTTATAACTTGTGACAAGTCAAATCATAATTATCATAACTTAACCTTTCAATTTCCTAATGTCTACCCATCACTCACTTTATTCTACATGTCTCTATCTATCTACTTATGCTCTGATACCATATTAATTGTCACGCCCCCGATCCGAGATTTGAATCGAGGGTCATGGCAACCGCCGCATACTTATAGAATACTTTTTCCATAAGCATGCAAGGCATCTCATCATGATATCTTCACAAATAGTTAAATAAATTTTTCTTTATTCAATAATCAAACCTTGGTTCAAATAACAAATCCAAACTAAATGTTCAAAAGAAAGTAACTGTCTGACAAAGTCAATATTAAAAACAAAACTAAAGGTCTTGAATCAATTCTGAGAAAATCCTAAATCAATGAGTTAACTCCATCTCTAATCGCTCTCCCAACCGAAATCCCTCATCATGCTAATTTTCTGGATCTGTAAGAAAAACATAAAACTTATCATGAGCTAAATAGCCCAGTAAGCAGTGTATACCTTTAACTGAATAATCAGGCAAATAATACTATGCATAACAATTCAATATGTAATTTCATGAAATCATATTCATACTGTCAATCATATTTAGAAGTCAATTCATCATAATTTTCAATTATGCTTTTCTTCTTAATTTCATCAATTTCTTAAATTCTTCTTACCAACCATGACTATGACCACATTATCCCTGTGGCAGGGTCATAATACCGCGTATCTGCTTGCGGTGGGCTGCGAATCATCTGGCAGCCAAGTCCTTTGGAACCGCTGGTCTAACTGGCAGTTTTGTCGCTGGTCTATCTGGCGACATGTCGCTGGTCTTACTGGCGACGTAAATCCTCAGGACAGTCAATTGCCAACGTATATGCCCCCGTTGGCGGGGTCCTCAACACAGTCAGGTTGTCAATTTCATATTGTCTTTCAATTCATATATTATTTTCAAAATAATATAAATAAATGATATTCGAGTCAAATCAACCATGTCATTCTTTGTGATCATACATCATCATAATAATTATTCAACAAATAACTTTAATCATAAATAATTTCTACAATTAACTTTAATCATAAATAATTTCAACAATTATTTCAATAAATAATTTCAATCACAAACATGCATAAGTTCATTTAATTCAAAATTTTACCGGATAATTTCAGTAAAAGTAAACACTACTTACCTCAAAAGAAAGTCCAAACTAGAAATTCTAGGGATCTCGAAAATCCTTCTCAGAACCTGATACGTCAAATATCATATTTTAAATCAAAATTTCATCGAATTAAAAATAACTAATTTATTAAAAATCTAATGTCTCCACTAGGATCAATTCGTCGACAGCATCCCGATTTTCGAATTAACCCATGGACACCCTAATTTTATTTTTATTTTTATTGCTATTTTTTTTTTTAATAATAAATTAATTCCATAAATCCTATGATCTAGAGAGAGAAAGAGAGAGAGAGAGAGAGAGTTTCTCTCTCTCAGCCCTTTTTTTTTCTTTTCTTTTCTTTTTCTTCTTTTTCTTTTCTTTTTTCTTCTTTTTCTTCTTTTTCTTTTCTTTTTTCTTCTTTTCTTCTTTTTTCTTCTTTTTTTTTTCTTCTTCTTCCCGCGCCGGAACAGAGGACTCTTGTCCTCAGGCCTCAATCGGCCGTTCGGGCCGTGGCTGCCACGGCGGAGGCCGGCGGCCGACGGGCCATCTCCCCCGGTCACGGAGGAAACAGGGCCGGCGGTCAATTCCGATCGCCGGCGCCGGAGATTTCAAGGAAAAGAGACTCAAAAACAGAGTCTCTTTCCCGTCGGTAGATCGGCGACATTCGTCGCCGGCAGCCATGCACAGGAGCATGAGAGGAAGGAGAAGAAGGAGAGGAGGATGAGAGGAACTTACCTCAGCCTCTTGGGACCTCGTCGGAGAGAAAACACGGCGAGAACCCAACTGTGCCCGCGGCCTTCGATCGAGAAAAACGGAGAGAAAGAGAGAGGGAGGAGGCCAATGATCGGTCTCAAGAGGGAGGGGGTCTTCTTATAGGGATCCCTAGGACTCCGAGGGGTCCTTGGAGTCCGATTCTTGCTCGGATTTAGCCGGAGAAGGAGACTCCTATCGGGAGTCTTCTTCCCGGTTTCTGAATTCCTCTGTTTTGTATTTTTTTTTTTTTTTTTCCGTTTTGGGCTTATGCGACTGAGGTTTGGGCTATAACATAGTATGTATCGCTATGTACTGAAAATGAAGAAGGAAGAAAAAATTTTAATCATGAAACTAATAATTTTATTAATAAATTTAATTTTTAAATTTATATATTATAATTAGTATTAAAGAATACGTGGCGTGAAGTCCGGCCCATGCGAGCCTGCCCCATATGATTTTTGTTCGGTAGCGTAGGGACCGCGAGGAGCGGATAAGTTATTAGGAATGCCACGTGACATATGCGGGGGGCACGTCACCTGCGAGCGACGGGATCCCTCGCCTTCAGAGGAACTTGCAGTATTTGTGGCGCTGCTCGTGCTTGCTAGAAGTGGGGACCTGGTTCTCCTGTCCGCACCCATTAAATTGACCTACATAATTTAATGGGACAATGATCATAAAATCTTATTAGAAATGCCACGTGACCACGTCACCTGCGAGCGACGGGATCCCTCGCCTTCAGAAGAACTTACAGTATTTGTGGGGCTGCTCGTTACGTGCGCACTTTCTAGAGGAGGGGGCCTAGTTCTCTTGTCCGCACCCTTTCAATTGACCCACGTAATTCAATGGGACAATGATCTCCATTACTACAAATGGACGGGGAAAATCTATATGGCTGGCATCGCATCGCAGGTCAAGATGACAGCAGCATGCACTATATTATTTGGAGACATCCCATCCTATTGGTAATTTGGAATAATTGGATCAAATAAAACCTGAGCGCATCAAGTAATTGGATCTCCCAAATTTTTATTTTTAATCTGAGTTTGAAACGACTGATTATCCTGAATTTACAACTGGCAAGCCTTTCACTTATCTTGGCGTTTCTGTTTCTCCTAAAAGAATTGTTAAAAGAGATGCCTTTGAGCTGGTGGACAGAATTCGTTGGAAGATGGTCAGGGAGAGCCATTTGTTTGTTCAGTACTGTTCCAGTATGGGCATCCATGGGACGGGTGCCCACGGGCTTTGGAATTAGCCCGAATTCAAACCCAAACATTTCAGGACTTAAAAAACACAACCCAGATCTGGACTGATAATCATACACCATTATAAAGACTTTCGCCTGCCAGGAATTAAGTACATGCTCCAACTCTAAATCCAAATGATAACTCAATCTTTCGTTCATACGGATGCCATCTACCAATGGAAATTAATAGGATAATAACAAAGAGATCAGTTCTTAACCTTTCCATTTATTATGAAGGGATAGATCATAAACAAACATGCATAGTTGGTAGCACGGATCAACAAGACAACAACAAACAGAGTTTGGAGATCGCGTCTCCATTATTCATTACAATACGGAGATATATAAATAGAGCTCCATAGCTGATTTGGAATAACTAGGCCGAAGTGGGCTTCAAGTAAAACCCAAGAGCATCAAGCCATTGACCTGCACGTCCGAAGAAGCCAACAACTTTTCCAGCTTTCACAGGAAGGGAGAAAGTGGCTCCTTCCTCCGGACCGTATGGCCCATAGGTGCCCGTGGTGGTCACAAATGTAAGCGACTTGATAACGGTCTTGCCATAATAATTGCCATAGTACCCGGATATAGCCTTGAGGTTATTGTTGGTTCCAAGATCAATCTACAAAATCAAATGAAAAATTTAAAGTCAGAGCTATATATATATATATCACATTTTTTTTATATTAATGTCATGACATTTTCTTGCAAATATTTTGATGAAAAAGAAGGCTTCCTTGCCTTAGATTTCTTTCCTTGAATCCAGAAATAACTTGATCTCAAAGAAATAACAACGGTGATAATGATGATGGCATTAATAGTAATAATAATATATAATGATATTTGTCAAACATTCCCATGCCATGATGAACATAAAGCTGGTGCAAACGAAAACGTTATCATTTCGGGTCCAAGAATAGTGAACTACACATGCGTGGCCACCAGATGTTGGATTTTGAGGAGTTCATCTTGGTAAAGCCTATGATAATCATATACATTGCCAAAGCCGGTTTTATTGCAGCCAGAGAAACTACCCACGCATTGGCTATCTTTAGTGCAATGCATCATTTAAACGCATAGCTGAGAATACATACCGTGCGGTTCATATATTACAGCTCCAAAAACAATAGAGTTCCATCAACCACTATCACATGCAGTCCTCCTTTTTATTTCCTTCTTCGGAAGGTATATATAATTAATTTGAGGGATGCAAGATTGTTCGACCAATTAATTGCTTTCATTATATTTATTTATTTATTTATTTTTGTTAAATTATTAAAACAATTGATTTTTGCTTTGCATATAAAGTAATTGATTTTTGCTTTTTGCTTTTCAGAGTGTTACCAAACATTGTTTTTTGATTTTTATTTTTTAAAAATTAAAAAATAAAAAAATATATATTTTTTTTAATGACTAATCAAATGCATCCTTAAAAAAATGTTCTGATTTGCTTTTCTCCAAGGCAATTTCAGAACGATCTTCTAAACCTTTGTATCTGTACCATCTTGCCAAAACAATAAAAACCGTCAGGTCGTCAATTCCGATTAAAGCAATCAGGTAATAGTAATGGTCCAATCTTCCCTTGTTTAGGTCATTAGCTAACCAATTATCTCTCCCATTGTGACCAATTGTTTGATGAACTATCGTCCCCACAAAACCACTCAAGTAATTAGCACATGCTAGCCCATAGAAGAGCAAACCCCCAGCAATACTTCTCATACGTTTAGAAAATTATTTGTAGTAGAATTCAACTTGACTGATCACATTAAAAGCCTCAGCAAAGCCCAAAATCACTGGCCGAGGTACCAACGAGAATCTAGACAATGATGATATCGCACCACTGCTCGACACCATCCCGGGGGTTGGCCCGGGTTGGCCGGTGAATGGTGTTACTCCTCCGCTCTTCGACCAATCCAGAGACAACCATGGAGACTATTGATAGAAAAATTCCAATTCCTATCCTCTAGAGTAACGTAAATGCACCTTTTTTGCCAATAACTCTTCGAAGCCATGGGAGACTGGGAGTAAAATGCGATCATAGATAGGTATCCAAATTGTTAAGGCTAACATGGCGAACACATTGAAAGAAGTAGCTGATATCTCAAATTTGCTCTTTCCAAAATGTCTATCAGCTTGAGGGGCTTGAAATACGATGAAAGTTGTTTCTTGGAGAATTGAAACATGCAGGATGATACCTGTAGCCCATATGGGAATGATTCTCACAAGACATTTTACCTGCTCAACACGTTAGAGACTACAAGGTCACCATGGATTTGCAACGTGGCCATCCGGTTTGATTTCATCAATATGAGTAATGATCGCAGCCTTGTCAAGAAATCTGACACCATAAACAACAAAAAACCCTATTAGGAAGCAATGGAATACAGTGAAGTGCAAAATAAATAGGGCTAGAGCTGGAAGTGGATTGGGTTGGGCCCATCTCTGGCATGACGTAGACCCAACTTGACTCCACCATCTTCATGCAAGGTGTTTATAAATTATATGCATGGATTATGTGGATCATACCACATGTTTATATTGCCATTGTTACTTTTAAATTTATCACTAGTTGACTTTTTCATTTTGTAAATGTTTAAACATAGAGCACGAATCCATTATGATGCATGTACGCTATTGCAAAGTATTGTTCAGCTGTGAATGATCATTATCAAAAGATGGATGGCCATCAAATAAGACAATCATGAGCGCATATTGTTTGCTAGCCGTTGATCTTCTAATAGCAGCTATTCATAGATGCACAGCATTGTAGTGCACGGATAGCACTGCAGAGGATTCTGATTGTTATATATGTAAATAAAGAGAGAGAGAGTGGGAGAGAGAGAGAGAGAGGATATTGACTGTAATTATCTGAATTAGTCACTGCATGGAAGCTTGGTGACAAGAGAACTAAGATAGGGAGGATTGAAGAAAGACGTCTTTGACTCACCAGGTTGCTTCAATCCTCGTTTTCTAGCTGCAACTACCAAAACCTGGGCAATGCTGGTGAAGGGACTCCCCTCGAGCTTCACTTACACATAGAGCCGGGTTCCAAGGAAGAAGAAAATGCAAGAGAAGAACATAAGAAAGGTGGGAATAGCGAGATCGAGTGCCTAGCTGATGTTGTTTTGTATATAGATGATAATGGTAGAGGAGATCATGGCCATTGTGAAGGTGAAGTAGCATCAATTGAAGAAGTTATCGATATCCCTCCTTCCGGACTCCATATGGAGATTGAATTGGTCTACACCAAAAACTAAGTTGCATGGCCGAATGCCTCCCACTCCAATAATTAACAGAACAAAGCGGCAGAAGAGGACCGCAAGCTGCCCTGATGATGGGCTTGCATATTTTTGGCCTTTATCACATTGCGGAGGGTGCAGATTGGAGATTGCAGCAGTGAGAATGAGAACAAACATGCCCTTCAATGAAGGCAACAATAATGGTCAGAATAAGAATATTTGCTAATACAATCTCATAAAGATTTTTCTTAATTTATATGATTATATATACGCTTTCACCTTAACTTTCAAGCTTGATACTGTATGTGCAGTTGCTATCATGTTTTGAATTTTCTATCAAAATCAAAAATATCTTTGCTAAAATATATAAATTAAAATTAATTATTAATTAGAAATCATAATTATACGTACTAGTTCTTGCATATATATAGAATAACATAGAAAATCACTTATGGATTTAGATATTACGGCTTTGTGCTAAATAATTCATATCTTTAAGCAAATTTCTCTGGCAAACCATACTAATCATCTGTCCATTTTATTAGGTTCCTATGGGTAAGCCAGTTTGATATATTTCATGAGAGATTTTTGTTTTTCGCCACACAGATTCATCACCATGCTTCTAAGGAACAGAGGTAAAAAAAACCTAAAAAAGGCCAAAATGTTAGGTTTCTTTCTTTCTTCTTCTGTTTTTTTTTTTCCTGGAATGAAATGCCAGAATTGTTGATCTCATTTCACAAAATGCACATTTAAAGGAGCCTTTCTTGGGCTGAACGTATTTCCAAGATCTTATCCACCAATATTTTCGTCAGAATACAGATGAAAATCTTCTAAAGTGAAAATCTTGACTCACATTGGAGACTTCTCAGCATAAAAAAATTATGGATGGCTTTGATGTTTTTCAGGTAAAATTTATAATATTTAAAAACTTGAATCACGATACAATGTTGAACCCAAGAATTCATATTTCGACGAAAGTTATTTATTTTGCTTAGACTATTTGAAGTGCACAGTCGTACTCCTATGTAACTTTCTGAAATTAGACTGCTGATTTAGCTTGGCTTCTTTTGTTCAAAAGGCTTGTCTTGGTGTTGTAGTTTCCCTAGTTAGTTAATGCTTAATAAGTTATTCTCTCTTAGCTCCTTCAAATACACATCTTAATAGGTGGAGCTCCCCTCCCCCTACTTTTCTCTTTTTAAAGAAAACATAATTTAGATTTAGCTAGTATTACATGTATGGAGATTTTTATACATTTTAAATATTCAAGCTGCAAAATATATGAAACAAGGAGATTCACTGATCTAGATGAGCCATCAAACTCCATATCAATCATTTTAGTCACTATTGACTCGATGTGAAATCCTATGACTATGGCAATGAATATTCAATGTGGATCGCTTTGGACATTATGAATATTCAATAGAATGTGGATTACTTTTGCTACTTTGAGAACTTAATTTGAATCATGTTAACTACTATGAGCAGGAGTTAATAGGATTGAAGAACAAAATCCATCATATCAGGAAGTTGAGTCGCATGTCTAACTTTAGAAAGTTATAACTTGATTACATAATTTTGAATTGTGATGATCTTTTTTTTAAGAAAAAAAAGAAAAGATATCTTCTCAAGATCTATAATTTTCAGTCGATCCTTAAGAGGATTAATTGAGCCAAAATTTTATTATTTGGACCTCAAAGCAGACTAATCAAACTAAAACTTTGCTATTTGGGAGAGATTTTGATCGGATGTTATTTTTCAATCCATGAAGACTTAAATCGAGTTATATAAGACAAAATAGATATAGAAATTGAGATATTTTCCTTGTAAAGTTTAATATTTTTTTATATTATTTTATTAATTATGCTTATTTTTAAAGATTAATCCTATTCAAACTAGACAGATGAATCTGATCCAAATTTTTTAAAGGTAAACATTCTTCTAAAATATAAAAGAAAAAATCTGATTCAAATTGTATAAGGACGGATCTCATTATTATAAATAGAAATTATGTATCTCATTTTATGGTAAAAAAATTAATCAGTAAAAAAAAAATATTTAGCCCTAATTTCGCCATCTTCGATCTTCTCCTCTTTTTTTTTTTGAAATATTCAAGTTCAGTTGAAAAAAATATTTCTTCTTTTCGACAAGATCTTTTGCTACCTTATTCAAATATAAGAGAAAGATCTTGAAGCGATAAAAATATTAACACAATAAAAAAATTAAATATATATATATTTTTTGTTTCCAGAGGCCTTCATGCTAACAGTTGAATCCACTGCAATAATTTTTTTCAATTTTTAAATTTCCAAGTTCTGAGATTTACAGTCAAAATTATGTGAAAGCAAACAGTTATTATCTACTGAGGTATTTTTTTTCCATCAAAAAAAAAAAAAAATCTATACTTGCCTCCTCAGTAGACTCTGCAACAATGATTCTGTGAGCAGCAGTCCGATTGGACCCATTTTAGATTAAAACAGGCACGACTGCCGGCATCTTTCAAAAAAAAAAAAAAAAAAGAGAAAAAAACTAGCTTTTTATTCTACCATCAAAATAGAGTTGGGGTCACAGAACTTTTTGTTCGTAATCTGTACACCCTGTTGAGGGTACCTAATTCTACGCGGAATCTCGAGTTCGAGCGGTGATCGCTTCTTGGGATTTCTTATTTTAAATTCTACACAGGACGAGTTGACGTGGAGATGGCATGGTAACGTGGTGCGCAGGGTAGAGTGGGGACCTCATAGCGGATAAGATCTCATCAGAGATGCCACATGACGAATCTCCGGAGAGCACGTCACCTGCCTGCAATGGGATCGCTCTCCTTCGATGACAAACTTAGAGGGTATTTGATCGGTAATCGAAATCAAAAATTATGGAAATAAAAATTAAAATGATTAAATCCTCTAAAATGCTTGATTCATGATTGAAATCGAAATCGAAATGGATGATTTTTATTGTCGTTGTTTGATCCATTTAAAGATAAGAATCGAAATGAAGTCTTATTTTGAAAATATAAATCAAAATAATTTTTTATATAAAATTAAAAAAAATTAATAAAAAATAAAATATTTTATAAAATAAAATATTAAATATAAATAATTTTATGAAAAATAGTTAGAACTCCGCAAGCTATTTTCATTATATATCAAGATTAGTATTTAGTAGCCCAAAACCAAAGAAATGGAGGGACTCGTCCTTATTGGACTCCCTAGAATTATTTGGCACTCCCTCTCTCTCTCTCTCTCTTCTCTTTCTCCTTCCGGTCCCTATCTTGTCTCTCTCTTTCTTTCTCTATACCATTACTTTGGTCCCCCTCTCCACCACCCACATCCCCCTCATCAATTAGCCCCTCTCATCTTCCCTCTAAAATCTCCTCTTATCCCCTTGAGCTCTCCAATAGAGGAAGAATAATGATGGCCAAGAAGTTGAGAATAGTGATTGTCGGGGCGGGGATGGCGGGGCTCCCCACCGCCTCTACACCTCCTCTGGTGACCTCTTCGACCTCTGCATCGTCGAGGCCAACGATCAGATCAACGGATGGATTAATCGCTGAGTTCGTCAATGACCGCATCGAGATGGGCGCCACTTGGATTCACGGCATTGTCGACAGCCCCATCTATGCCATGGCCCAGGACCTCCAGGCCCTCACCGACCCTCCTCCATGGGAGCACATGGATGGCTTCCCCACCGACCCCCTCACCATCTCCCAGGGCGGCACCATCGTCGATCCATCACGTGTCATCGCCACTGTCACCGCCCTCTATTGCCGCCTCATGGGCTCTGCCCGCACCGGTGAAGCACTCATCGACCCCAAGGACCCGGCGTCTGCATCACCATCTCCAACCCCAGCACCACTAACCTGGTCTCTGGCCTCGCCGATGCCCTCCTCGACTCTGTCCCCATGGTCGCCATTATCGGCGAGGTCCCCCACCGCATGATCGGCACTAGCGCCTTCTAGGAGACCCCCATCATCGATAGGTAATTTTTTTTTAATTTTATTTCATTCCAGTGGAATAAGATTTTGACTCCCGTGAGGATGGTCCAAATTTAGTTACGGGGGAATTGGACTATTCCTATTCCTCTCTGAAATTGAAATCGGAATGAGACTCTCCCTAACCAAATGGCTAGAATGAGAGTCATCCATTCCGATTTCTATTCGAGACCTTAATTACCCTAACCAAACACCCCCTCGAAGTATTTGTAGGGCAGCTCGCTAGGTGTGCTTTCTACGAGTGGGGCCCAGCTGCCTTGTCCCTCTCCTTCCAATTGACCCACATAATCCAATGGATGATGATCTCCATTTATTACAAACGGACAGGGAAAATCTACATGGCTGGCAGTCATAGGTGAAGATGACAACAACATGCACAATGTTATTTGGAGACATACCATCCTATTGGTAATTTGGAATAATTAGATCAAATAAGGCTTCTAAACAAAATCTGAGCGCATCAAGTAATTGGGTCTCCCAAATTTTTATTTTTAATCTGAGTTTGAAATGACTGATTATCCTGAATTCACACCTGGATGTCAAGGGCAAGCCTTTCACTTATCTCGGTGTTTCTATTTCTCCTAAAAGAATTGTTAAAATTTCTACCCAAAAAAAAAAAGTTGAAAGAGAAGCCTTTGGGCTGGTTGACAGAATTCGTTGGAAGGCGGCCAGGTAGAGCCATTTGTTTGTTTATGGTTCCAGTGCTGGCATCCATGGGACGGGTGCCCACGGGCTTTGGAATTAGCCCGAATTCAAACCCAAATATTTCACGACTTAAAAAGCACAACCCGGATTTGGACTGATAAACATATAGCATTATAAAGACTTTCGATTGCACCAGGAATTAAATATATGCCCCAAGTCTAAAGCCAAATGATAACTCAATCTTTTATCCATATGGATGCAGTCTACCAATGAAAATTAATAGGATAATAACAAAGAGATCAGTTCTTAACATCTCTATTTATTATGAAGAGATAGATCATAAGCAAGCATACATAGTTGGTTGCACAGATCAACAAGACAACAACAAACAAAGCGTGGAGATGGCATCTCCATTATTCATTACAATGCAACAACATACTAGCGGAGATCCATAGCTGATCTGGAATAACTAGGCCGAAGAATGCTTCAAGTAGAACCCAAGAGCATCAAGCCATTGACCTGCATGTCCGAAGAAGCCAACAACTTTCCCAGCTTTCAGGGGAAGAGAGAAGGCGGTTCCTTCCTCCTGACCGTATGGGCCATAGGTGCCCGTGGTAGTCACAAATGTAAGCGACTTTATGATGATGATGCCATGATAGTCACCATAGTGGCCAGATATAGCCTTGAGGTTATTGTTGGTTCCAAGATCAATCTCCAAAACAAAATGAAAAATTTAAGGTCAGACCTATATAATTATATATATATTGCATTTTCTATATTAATACCATGACATTTTTTTGCAAACATTTTGATGAAAAAGAAGGTTTCCTTGCCTTAGATTCCTTTCCTTGGATCTAGAAATAACTCAATTTAAAAGAAATAATAATGATGATGGCAGGAATAGTAATAATAATAATGAGATTAGTAAAACATTCACACGCCATGCATGATGAATATAAAGCTGGTGCGAATGAAAACATTATCATTTTGGGTCCAAGAATATGGAACTACGCATGCGTGGCCACCAGGTGTTGGATATTGAGGAGTTCATCTGGGTAAAGTCCTATGATAATCACATACGTTGCCAAAGCGGGTTTTATTGCAGCCAGAGAAACTATCCACATATTGACCATCTTTAGTGCAATACGAGAATATATACTGTGAAGTCCATATATTACAGCTCCAGAAACAACAAAGTTCACTCCACCAGTATCGCATGTAGTAGTCCTTTTTATTTCCTTCTTCGGAAGGTATATACCGATGCCTGTTGATAATTAATTTGAAGGATGCATTTAATGAGATTGTTCGGCCAATTGATTGCTTTCATTACATTTATTTATTTATTTTATTTTTGTAAAATCATTGACATGGTGCAAGCCTCGCTGAGATTGATTAATTGCATGCATATCTATTACAGATTAAATGGCATGGTGGTTAAACAAGTGTCAAAACAATAGAAAGAGCTAATTTTCCCTAAAAATATTAAATTAAATTAGAGGGAAATTCAATGTTGGAGTAAATAGTACCTCTGTAGAACTGCCCCCTGCACCCCCATACGTAGGGGACCAGCGGGCTGTGTCGCCATCCATATACTGGAAAGTAATTGAATCAATGACATCCCCCACGCTAATTTTGATTTTGGTGATCGTCAAAGCATTTTCAAAAGACCATGCAGTCCCACCAGATCCACCCCATGGCCCTACCGCAACGGCAGGCTGTGACAGCAGACATTAGCTTTAGTTGAAGATAATATAAAAAGAACTATGGATGATGAAATTAGTCGCACGCTAAGGTCATGAACCCACCATTGAGAAGTTGTGCTAACAAATGGTTTCTTTCAATGGATGAGCGAATGAAAGGATAATGGGTAAATTATAGAGTCATGGACGTGCATGCATAACAGGAGGACAGTAATGGTGAAAATGACAGTATGAACTGGCCAATTAATAAAGCACATCTAGCCATGGGAGCAGACAGAAGTCGGTATTTTTTTTTTCTTTCGGAGAAATTATTAGATAGACTAAGTTTGCTGTAGATCCAAGGTGAAGTTACTCTCACAATTACTTCATCTTAGGGGCAAATGAATCCACCTAGAATGATTTTAAGTTCACGGTGAATTTGATCCATCTAATAATTTTTTGTCGAACTGAGATACTTTGCACTCAACGTACGAGCCATCAATAAATTTTTTAAGCAACTCCACTCTGTATGCACCAGATAGATATTCGCAATATATGAGCATTCATAACCTAGGGACCGCATCCATTATAAAAGAACGAAAAGCTACTTTTCTTTTAGGAAGCGCCAAAATGACCTCTTCTTTCTAAAAAAAAAAAAAAAAAAACAAAAAAATCTGTACTATTTAGGAGTTTTCATAATCATTTTGTTTTTTAATTTAGTGTGATTAAATCATACAATTTTAAATTCATTTAATTTAGTTTTCAGTCTTGGATTTTGTCCGACTGTCATGATGGATTGTCACATCATGCCAACTTCTACATTATCTATTTCTGCCGCATAAGCAAGTTACTTGAGATTATGTGACAATACCATCACAGTAGCTAGATAAAATTCACAGTTAGGATATAAATTAAACAATAGATGATTTGATAGTACTAAATTAAAGTTCAAAAAAAAATTAAAAATTTTTAAATAAATTAAAAATTTATTGTAAAATTAATCCAAAAATAAATTTACATGTTTATATGAAACTCAATCTTTCTAGAGCAATGTAGCATCAATTGCATGTACAATTTAATTGATAATAATTAATTGAATCTGTATATCACTTAGTTTCTCTAGATATTTGTCTAAGTTAAACTATAATACTTGGAACCTCGTCAAATTTGTCAACTTGGATGAGGCTTCAACTAAATAATTTGATCAAATGCACTATGTTGAGCACTCCTCGTTAGCAGACAATTAGTTTACCTCAATAGATGTTTTCATGTAGACCCCAATTGCATCAAGTTGGTCACCTGAGCACCCATGGAAGCCGCTGATGAAACCTGTGCCTTTCGGAACAAAAAATTGAGTTCCTTTCTCTTGGCCATAAGGGCCATACTCGCGAATGGTGGTAACAAAAGTGATTGAGTATATCATTATCGTTCCTACGTATGCACCATAATAGCCCTTCATGGAGATGATGAACTCAGCTGGTCCAATCTCAATCTACAAAAGAAATAATAACAATGATTATAATGATGATGATAATAGTAGTAATAATAATTGGATCAGTAAAACTTTCACATGCCATGATGTAAAGGTCATGTGAATGAAAATACTATCATTTTTGGGTCTAAGAATAGTTAACTATGCATTCATGGCCATCAAGTATTGGATTCTGAGGAGTTCCCCCATGTGAAGTCTGATACTTTAGTTATATGCGCTGCCAAAGCAGGTTTAATTTGTTGCAGTCAGAGCCATTACCCACATATTGACTATCCTCAGTGCAATGCATCATTTAAAATTATAAACAAAAACATATAGCGTTCAATTCACATATTACTACTGCTGATCAGAAAACAATAATGCTCACTCAACTTATATTACCAGCAGATTTGTAGGCAATCCCCTGGTTTTTCTTCCCTTCTTCCATAAGATATACGCCAATGTTCATTGACAAGTAATTTAAAAGATGAATTTAATAAGATTGTTCGACCAAGTGATTGCTTTCAGTATATATATTTATTGTTATTATTATTGTTACTACTTCTGCTGCTGCTGCTATTATTATTATTTTGTTAGATCAGTGATACACAGTGGCAAGCCTGGCTGACAATGACCGCCACATCTATTACAGGCCTGCAAATTAATTAACAGCCATAGTTGTTAAATGAGTGTCAACATAATAGAAAGGAACTAGTTTTCTCCTAAAAATTAAATTAAATCAAAAGAAAAAGATCATCTTGGAGTAAGTAGTACCTCTGTAGGCTGGCCTCCGGCACCACCGTACCTAGGGGACCAGCGGGCTGTCGCGCCATCCATATATTGGAAGGTGATTGAATCAATGATATGCCCCATGCTAATTTTGATTTTGGTGATCGCCAGAGCATTCTCAAACGACCACGCGCTCCCACCAGATCCACCCCACGGCCCTAACACCATGGTACCATCCTCTCCGCTAGCCTGCAATAGTGGACATTTTAGCTTTAGCTGAAGTAATAATATAAAATGAACCACTGATGATGAAATTGGTTCCATCCTAAGATGATCTTGAACCCCACCATTGAGAAGTACTGCTAATTACAAATGGTTTCCTTTATCCCCTTTGCTTTCGATGGACGAGCGAACGAAGGGAAACTGGGTATTTATAGAGTCACAGACGTGCATGTGTAAAAAAAGGACAATAGTGGTGCTCCCAATGGCAGTGTGAGCTGGCCGAATAATTGAACACAAGGACCGTAGTGGTGGTCCAAATGGCAGTCTGTAACTGGCCGATTAATTGAGAACATCCAGGCGTGGGAGGAGCAGGTGGTGCTTGGCTTTTTTTTTCTTTCAGGCTCCATGCTCTGGATCGGGATGAATCAGCCGGAACCCGGTTGTATCATGCGTCCCGAAGAAGAATCCAACCTCCTTCGCACCATCGACCGTCGGATCATCCACTGCAATATCTCAAAGCGTTCAAAATTACATCATTCATCGACCTGCACATATCTCGGAGCGAAATGGAGATGATCCTACGGTTGGATGGCGGGAGATGGATCCCAACCCGACCTGTATCAGCCATGTGCGGAAAGATCCAGAACCAAACAAAACGGTGGCCACTAGTCGCCGGGTCGGACCACGGTCCACGCACCTTATCTTCTTATCTTCACGCCTAAATTTTTTGGTTGCGAGTATTATTGAATATGGGCCACGTGAGATGATTCCTTTTCTCGAGTTAAAAGATCAAAAAAATCCAATAATTTTATTTTAAAAAATAAAATATTAGGTAGATGTCTGACCAGGACACCACCTCCCAAGATCTTTTCGATACTGCGTAATGCAGCAGAAAGAAAGAAGAAATAAAACAGAAAACAATCAAAATATGTGGATCAGCGACAAAAGGACTCGCCTCCACGGGATATATAAACTTTATTATGAAAAAGAAATTTTATTAGAGGAGATCTCACCCTCAACCCTCGTACATCCAATTTCTCGCTCACAGAAGTTTTCCCTCATAAAAGCTCTCTCTCTTGAAAGACCCCCCTGAACCCCTGAAGTGACCGACGTTCGCAGTCCAGGAGCCCTGCTCCTTCTCTCACAGCATCACGCATCTATCTTCCTCTTCCACGGGCATTCACAAGTCTCCTGCGGCGAAAAACCAAGCCTCAGCACCACACCCTCTTCGATTCCACGATCAGGGACATATATAAGGCTTAAACATCAATTAGATCCGTATTAGGACTCCTAAACCAAGCCATAAAACCCTAGATCAAGCCTCAAACCATCGGATCATCACCGGGAGTCACCCAAGCTATTTGATCAAGCGTCGGCCCATGGAACGTGCCGTGGACCGCACGAATCAGATGGGAAATGGGTCTGTGGTCCACAGATCCGACCGTGGACCACTCAATCCACGATGGACCACCCGATCCATGGTGGACCGGAATCTGGGCTTCCAGCGTGGCGCGCTGGGCTGGGCCGACCCGTGCGTGGACCAAGGCCGTGCCTGCACGGGCGCACTTGGGCCTGGGCCGCACCCCGCGCGCCTAGGCTTGGGCCAGCCCACGCGCCCGTGAGCCCGAGCCTAGGCCGAGCCTGCCCGCTGGGCCGCACCCTGTGCGCCCAGCCCGCGCGCTGGCAGCACCTGGGCCGTGCACCACCGCGTGCGGCTGCGCCGCCCTGCCACCACTGCGCCGGCCCGCTGCCGACCGCTGGCAGTCTTTCATCACCCTGAGTTCCGTGCCGACTTCAAAAGCTCATATTTTCTCCGTCCGAGCTCCGTTTGAGGTGATCTTGATCTCGTTGGACTTCATTTTTCACTGTGAATCTTGTTGTGGGCTCAATATAGATCGAATCTCGAGGTATCAAATCCTAACAATCTCCATCTCGACTCGATATTCAGCCTCCTCCAAACTCCGAGAGCTTCCAGATCTCCTCGCCCCCATGCTCTGAGGCAATCGCCTACTGATCATGGATGGGCAAACATGGGAGTCGAGCTAGGCCGCTCGATCCTATCTCCATCGTATGCTATACTCCTCCTGACCTGAGACCAGCTCGGAGCATCATCCTGCGGCAATAGGAATCTCACCTTGCGATGTCGCCTCTCATCTTTTCGAGTCTCCTATCTCGTGTCCGATCCACCTCCACCGGACCTCCACCTCGCTCTGAGCTCTACCTCGCTGCTGAAGTTTCACCTCGCACTGGGCTTCCCACTAGGTAATAATATCCTCTACGCCCCTTCTTCTCCTCCAGCACAATCCTATCGCCGTGTAGCACCCTCAGGATTCCTCCACCAGCTACCGTCCGGTAGCCTCTCGAATCCAGTCTGCTAAGTGAGATAAAACTCTGTCTGAAATCGGATATGTATCGGATCTCCACCAATCTCCTCACTGCACCATCATGTGTCCTCCAGCTGACCATTCTGATGCCTCTGATCGCACAGCTCGATCTATCTAGCAGATATATAGTGCCCTCACTGTTCTTCAAGGTGTCAAACTGCTCCTCTCTGTAACATACATGATGGATGCATGCAGAATCTAATTTTTACTGCTGGAAAGAAGTACATACCTCGTCAGATATCTCTAGGACATCTCCCTTTGAATCAGTGCCGGCTGTCGCTATAGCAGCCACCGTTCGATTTTTGAGTTGAGAGCAATCTCTGACTAGATGCTCCAACTCCTCACATCAGTAACACCTAATTTTGCTCAAGTCCTTCCTGGACTTGGACCGCCCTCGTCGCGATCTCCTGTCGCTCCGTCTACCACCTCCTGCTCTTTCAGAAGCCACCAAAACTGAGCTACTGCCACCTGAGCTTGAAGCTGGGTTCTCCCTCCTGAGAACCTCATTATGGAGTATCATTGCGGTGACCTCGTCCATCTTGATTGTGCTCTTCTCCACTAGAAGAGCAGTCATCAAGGACTTGTACGAAGGTGGAAGCGATGCTAGCAAAACCAATGCCCTGATCTTCTCCTCAACATTCTCGCCAACACTGAAAAGGTTGGTGAGGATCTTCTGAAAGTGGCTTAGATGCTCTTGCATGGTCTGTCCCTCAGCCATCCGCAGCTGGTAAAATTACCTCCAGAGGAAAAGAGTATTGGTGAGAGACTTTGTCATGTACAACTCCTCGAGCTTCGACCATAATACCGTCAGAGAAGTCTCACTCAGCACATGGATCACCACCTCATCCGTTAGGTACATACGGATGGTACTCACTGTCTGTATCTGTAGCCGTTTCCAATCCCGCACCTCTATGGTGGTTAGCTTCTCCTTACACAAGAGAGTATCGATCAACCCCTGTAGGATGAGCACGTCCTTCACCCTTGCCTGCCACATGGAGAAATTGCTCTTTCCATCAAACTTGTTGATCTCCATCTTGATTGATCATATCTTCTCCATCTTCAGTCTTGCTCACCACCGATGCAATCTATGTTCTTGTACCATCTCTCTCTGATACCACTTGTTGGGTAGATGTCTGGCCAGGACACCACCTCCCAAGATCTTTTCAGTACTGCATGATGCGGCAGGAAAAAAGAAGAAATAAAACAGAAAACAATCAAAATATATGGATCAGCCACAAAAAGACTCGCCTCCACGGGGCATGTAAACTTCACTATAAAAAAAAAATTTACAAGAAGAGATCTCACTCTCAACCCTCGTACACCTAATTTCTTCCTCACAGAAAGTTCTCTCTCTTGGAAGACCCCCTGAACCCCTGAAGCGACCGACGTCCGCTGTCCAAGAGCCCTGCTCCTTCTCTCACAGCGTCACGTGTCATCTTCCTCTTCCACGGGCGTTCACAGGTCTCCTGCAGCAAAAAATCGAGCGTCAACACCACACCCTCTTCGGTTCCATGATCAGGGCCTTATATAAGGCTTAAACACCAATTAGATCCGTATTAGGACTCCTAAACCAAGCCATAAAACCCCAGATCAAGCCTTGGACCGTCGGATCGTCACCGGGAGTCACCCAGGCCATTTGATCACACGTCGGTCTATGGAACAGTGCTGTGGACCATGCGAATCGGATAGGAAACGGGTCTGTGGTTCATAGACCTGGCCGTGGACCACCCGGTCCATGATGGATCGGGATCTGGGCTCCCAGTGTGGCACACTGGGTTGGGCCAACCCACGAGTGGGCCTGGGTCGTGCCCGTGTGGGCGCGCCTGGTCCTGGGCCGCACCTCGTGTGCCCAGGCCTGGGCCGGCCCACGCGCCCATAAGCCCGAGCCTAGGTCGGGCCCGCCCGCTAGGCCGTGCCCTGTGCGCGCCCACCCCACGCGTTGGCCGTGCCGCTACCGCTCCGCCGGCCCGCTGTTGGCCACCGACGGTCCTCCACCGCCCTGAGTTTTGTGCCGACTTCAAAAGCTTGTATTTTCTCCGTCCGAGCTCCGTTTGAGGTAATCTTGGTCTTGTTGGACTCCATTTTTCACTGCAAATCTCACTGTGGGCTCAAATATGGATCGAATCTCAAGGTATCAATATGACTTTCGAAGTTTCACCTCGCATTGGGCTCCCCATCAAGTAATAATATCCTCTACTCCACTTCTTCCCCTCTAACACAATCCTATTGCTGCCTAGCACCCTCAGGATTCCTCCACCAACTACTATCCTGTAGCCTCTCGAATCCAGTCTGCTAAGTGAGATAAGACTCCACCTGAAATTGGATATGTATCGGACCTCCCCTAATCTCCTCACTGCACCATCATGTGTCCTCCAGCTGACCATCTTGATGTCTCTGATCGCACAGCTTGATCTATCCGATAAATAAATAGTACCTTCACTATTTTCCAAGGAGTCAAACTGCTCCTCTCTGCAACATACATGATGGATGCATGCAGAATCTAATATCCACTATTGGAAAGAAGTAGATACCTCGTCAGATATCTCTAAGACTTTTCCTCTGAATCACTGCCGGCCATCGCTACAGCAGCCACTGTCCGATTTTTGAGTTGAGGGCAATCTCTAGCTAGATGCCCCAACTTCTCACACCGATAACACTTGATTTTGCTCAAGTTCCTCTTGGATTTGGACCGCCCTCGTCGCGATCTCCTGTCACTTCATCTACCGCCTCCTGCTCCTTCAAAAGCTACCAAAGCTGAGCTACCACCACCTGAGCTCGAAGCTGGATTCTCCCTCCTGAGAACCTCATTCTGGAGTATCGCCACGGTGACCTCGTCCATCTTGTGGTGCTCTTCCCCACTAGAAGAGCAGTCACCAAAGACTCATACGAAGGTGAAAGCGATGCTAGCAAAACCAGCACCCTGGTCTTCTCCTCAACATTCTCGCCAACGCTAAGGAGATCGATGAGGATCTTCTAAAAATGGCTTAGATGCTCCTGCACGCTCTATCCCTCAGCCATCCGTAGCTAGTAAAACTACCTCCAGAGGAAAAGAGTGTTGATGAGAGACTTCATCAGGTACAACTCCTAGAGCTTCAATCACAGTACTATCGAAAAAATCTCGCTCAACACATGGATCACCACCTCATCCACTAGGTACATGCAGATGGTACTCACCGCCTGCATCTATAGCCATTTCCAATCTCGTACCTCCATGGTGGTTGGCTTCTCCTCGTACAAGAGAGCATCGATCAACCTCTGTTGGATGAGCATATCCTTCACCCTTGCCTGCTACAAAGAGAAATTGCTCTTTCCATCATACTTATTGATCTCCATCTTGATTGATCATATCTTCTCCATCTTCACTTTTGCTCATCACTGCTGTAATTTATCTTCTTATACCACCTCGCTCTGATACCACTTGTTGGGTGGATGTCTGGCCAGGACACCACCTCTCAGATCTTTTCGGTACTGCACGATACAGTAGGAAGAAAGAAGAAATAAAATAAAAAATAATCAAAATACGTAGATCAGTCATAAAAGGGCTTGCCTCCATAGGGCATGTAAACTTCACTATGAAAAAAAAAATTTACAAGAGGAGATCTCACCCTCAATCCTCGTACACCCAATTTCTCCCTCACAAAAGCTCTCTCTTGAAAGACCCCCCTGAACCCCTGAAGCGACCGATGTCCGCTGTCCAGGAGTCCTGTTCCTTCTCTCACAGCATCACACGTCTATCTTCCTCTTCCACAGGCGTTCACAGGTCTCCTGCAGCGAAAAACCAAGCCTCAGCACCACATCCTCTTCGGTTCCATGATCAGGGCCTTATATAAGGCTTAAACACCAATTAGATCCGTATTAGGACTCCTAAACCAAGCTATAAAATCTCAGATCAAGTCTCGGACCATCGGATCGTCACCAGGAGTCACCCAGGCCATTTGATCACACGTCGATCCATGGAACAGTGCCATGGACCGTGCGAATCGGATGGGAAACAGGTCTGTGGTCCACAGACTCGATCGTGGACCACCCGATCCACAGTGGACCGGGATCTGGGCTCCCAACACGGCGCTGCTCCGCCGGCCCGCTGCCGACCACCGATGGTCCTCCACTACCTCGAGTTCCGTGCCGACTTCAAAAACTCGTATTTTCTCCATCCAAGCTCTGTTTGAGGTGATCTTGATCTCGTTGGACTCCATTTTTTAGAATCTCGTTGTGGTCTCAATATGGATCGAATCTCAAGACGTTAAATCCTAACATAAAGATAAAAAATATATTACGGGATGGTGGAGAGCGACAATAATTCCAAACAATCAAAAATTTATCAACTTAATCCTATTAGATGGACCTTTTAGATAGCATTAATTTTCAAAACTTCAAAACTGTCAGATTTTTTTTAAATATATTAATTTTTTGTTAATGTAATTTAAATTTTTTAATAAATTTTTTGGGATGTTTTACACTTAGTGTCCGTAGCTCACTCATAAAAACGTAAGTAGAAACAGCCCATCCAGACCCCATATTTTGGGGTTTATGACAAACAATATCCCATGCATCATTCATTATATAGATCTTAACTAGGTAGTCCACGAAATTCAAGATAGAAAATTTTCACTTATCATTGTCAAAATAGGTTAAAACCATATATGATTGTTAAGTTTAGCTATCTTTTTTTTTTTCTTTCTTTTAAGAAAAGGTGAGACATGCTTGGCTGGATAATGTACGGGACAGATTTAGATGACCTAAGTTTTAGGATGTGTGAGAGAGAGAGAGAGAGAGAGAGAGAGAGAGAGAGAGAGAGAGAGAGTCGGAAAAGAATGCAGAAGAGACCGATGGTGAATTCTCTGCAAAAGCTAATTTAGTTTGTAAGACAATCAGGGTGTTTAATTGATGTCAATGATAATTTAAAATAAACATGTCTCTCAATCTTACATGAAATGTCTGCCAAGCTCGTAAGAGAGGGTGCCAACTACTAAAATAAGGTCTCATTGGCAAGCTATTAATAATATTGAATATTTTTTTTTCTATATAGTATGTTTTGCATACAATTAGATCATCTATTCTATGTATGATTTGTGTTTTTATTTTTAACCTATTTTCGATTTGGTTCAAACCCAAAATTTGATGGATTAAAAAGATAAATCTTAAATTCAAATTGAACTAGCCTTAATGAAAGAGAACCAATCTTAAATTCAGCTTTTCAACCCTACTTTTTTAATAAATTAGGTGCTGATCATGGCAGATTCTGATCCAACGCAACTCGAATAAAGGTAGCTTGTTGGGTCTGCCAAATTGTCAAGACTCATCATTAACTGCACAGATTCTTCAACTGAAATGTTTCCATCAAAAATTTAAAAAAAAAATTCAACTGAAATGAATAACGCAAGCAACAAAAACAAACTCGAATTGTGGTGGTTAAAAATATACTTTCTTTACATGTATTTTTTGAAAAAAATATATTTTTAATCACTCTGGATCGTACTCACATCAGGATGATGTAATCGTTACAAAAAGGAAAAAAAAAAAAAAAAACACTTTCTTTAGCTGGCCCGATGGTGATTATGTAAATATTATTTCATTTGGATGAGGGTGGATTCGTCGATGCCCTACTGCAATGTGCAGATTCTTTCTTGTTTAAAAAGTTACAGCACAGATACGTATGCTAAAGATGCCTGTAAGGTCCGTGGACCTTCTACGGGATCAGTAAGTGGCTGACCTACTGTTGAGCCGATGGCTGATATTTTTTTGTCTGAGGCTGCTGCATTTTTGAGGGTTAGTAATCTTATCGAATCAAGGGGCTCTCACTTGTATTTTCAGCTAGCATATAGGGGAACGAGTGAGTTCCATTGCGATTCTCATAAATAGGTGCTGTGATGTCATAGCCTGAAGGTTATCCTGCATTCCGAGAGCGAGAATAGCTGATGTGTATCATCTATTTCGACAAGAACCTAGTAGGAGTCAGGAAGCCAGCTCGATTTGGAAGATTAGAGTACATCCGAGAGTGAGTCTGTTCCCATAGAAGGTGGCTTGGGGTTAACTCCCGACTAGAGCTATCCTAAGTGATAGAGGCTTGGATCTCCCAGCTGGGTGTCCGTCCTGCAATGCCGAGGATGAGATAGTGGAGCATGTCTTCCTTCAATGTCCGAGGCCTAGATAGGTGTAGTACCTCTAGGGCAGCATCCCCGATATGTTCATGTTGGGGTTTCGATATAGACTTTTCTAGAGTTTCTACGGTAGAACTCTGAGAGTGAGGCAACCAGAGAAACCGCCATCCCAGTCTCTTATATTGCTTACCATATCTGGCTGGTAAGGAACGGAGTGGTCTTCGAGTCCAGACGGTGTTTGGCAAGAATTACTTTGGAGCAAGCCTCATCTCAGCGATAGAGTTGACTGAAGTGACCTTGATCGCCTCCAGAGACATGGGACTTCCATTCTACTCGTGCAGCGACTCGATGAGTTTTTATCTCCTGGGAGCCTCTACCCAATTTTGGCTATGGAGCTACATCGGCCTCACCATTCATCATATTTTCAGATAGGTCAATACGGCGGCTGACTGAGTGGCCGCTTATGCTATTGATCATACTGGAGATATTTTATAAACTTGTCAGGAGTTGGCCCCTCGGTCCTTCAGAAGTGTTTTATTTTCTAGCTTTTCTGGATGTATTCACGTGAAAAATGTATCAGTGCTCCGGTTTTAGCAAAAAAAAAAAAAAAAAAAAAGCCTGCCTGACTGGGTTTCACTCTAGACCGTTTTTTTTCTTTTTCATTTATTTTTTTTTCTCGCTCCAACATTTTAACATTCCGTATTATCCAGTTATGGTCTCCACTCCGGTTACCTGGGAAGGCGAATTGGGAACAGACATTTTTTGAATAAAATAGTTGTCCCAAGGCTCAAGTTTGACGTTAATTGGGTGAATACATCAATTGGAAAAAAATGGACAAGGCAAGAGATTCTAGCTTATCTCTTCAAAGGGGAGCGGATCTTGATCCTTAAAATAATAATAATAATAATAAATAAAAATATTTTTTTAGATTTCAATCGAACTTTAACAGCATACTCAACCCAACGTTAAGTTAACTAGGTGAATTCATCAATTAAAATACCAGCTTGAGAAGGTGAGGCCAAAAAAACTAAATAGATTCGTAACATTCATGTGTACGAAAAATATACCGATAATTTTTTAGAAAAAAAAAAATTTAAAAATTATTTTTAAAAAAATTATTTTAACATATTTGATTGATCATGAAAAATGATTTATTACAGAGTATCTTATGTTTAGTTGAGTATCTATATTTCATCCTAATTATTCATTGATATTTTGAAAATTTCAACCATGGATCCTAAAAGGTCATCACTTTCCATCCCATGGGAAATCTCAAAATCTATTTTTTCTATGTATTTTCACTTCACAGAAAATATAAAAAAAAAATTTATGGAAAGAGATTTTTTTATTCTCTCTTTTTTTAAAATTTTAATCAAACAAGAGGACTCCCCTTCATTTTTCAGGATTTCTTTCTTTCTCTCTCCACTTTCTGTGAACCAAATGAGGCCATATTTTTCATTTGGATATAAAATTCAGTGAAGACATTCTCTTATAGCTCGCAGCAGCTTTTTATTTTCTTATCACTATCTTTTATTCTATCATAAGTTCATTCTCTTTCCAGTTGGACGTTGATGTAGAATTTAGTTTTCATCGGTGGGTGAGAATAGGTATCCAGAGTGCTACATCCGCGACAAATCTAGAAGCGTGCTGGAGGGAGCTTCATGTTCCAGCCACCAGCCTCGACAGCGGAGGCTTGCCCATTGTTCCTCTCCCGGCACCCAACCATACTGGATTAGACTACAGTAACGAACATGCACGCTCATTTTTATTATAATTTTTTTTGGGATTCTTCCTAAATTTTTAAAGTTTCACCCCTCCATTCCAGATGTAGACTGTCAATGCGGCATTTTGAAAAATTAAAGCATTAACATTTTAAAATTTCAATTCAACTTTATGAAATTTCATCAATTGAAAAAGAATGCCTTGTATATTCAATCCTTGGTCACGGGATAAAAGGCTCTGATTGCTCGATATGCTATCAGATTGCTACTCAGCCTTGAGTCCTTGTGGAATGCAGTGATGGGAGCTAGGTATGGGCGGTGGCCTGCCGATGGTGAGATTTAGGTTTAACGAAGCGTCTCTTTGTGGAGAGAGATTTGCATATGAGCCCTTGATGTAATTTTCCAGGAGAGATGGCTTGTGGGAGACAGTCAGTCTGTGAGCATAGTTGACCCATGGGTTGCCAACGTACCTCTGAGTCGGTGGCCAATCTTATCAACATTGAGGTGATGGATGCTATGAGGATATGCAACCTATTCTACATTGATAGTAGAGATTGGGACCCTGCAGCAGTGGTCCATCTTTTTGAAGAGCAGATGGGGGTGCAAGTTATGTCACTAGCGATTCCTCTCTATAGCAGCCCAGTATTCAAATCAAAGAGATGCGCAGTGAGATTCATTTTGGAGAGAGCTCTAACTTTGGTAGTAGAGCTGATTGATACGACCTCTATGCCTCCAGAGATCTGAAACTCCTACTCTTATAACGACCCAATGGATATTTATCACTTGGGAGCTCCCTCCTCAAGTATATCTTAAGAAGATGTTTGGTGTATTACATAAGTAATGTTGCTACGGTAATATGATTATAGAGAGAATGTAATTATCTAATAAAATAATAGAAAATTCTACATTGCAGTATTTGGTATATACAGTAATGTTGTTATAAAATAACAAAAAATTTTATATTGACATGTTTAGTATACAATTTTAATTATATGGAATATAAGCTATTTTTTTCAAAATACTCCTATTCTTACTTATTGATTATTATCTATTTTTTATAGGGATAATTTAATTTCAAGATCCAATCATTTTCGGTGGCATCACCAGTTGGAACCATCCATTATTTTTTTCACCAACTAAGACTACCCATAATTTATTTAATATAGATTTTAATTTATTTTGATGGGGGTATTTGGGTCCTAAAGTTATCTTGTTGTAAGATTATGGGGTTGCAAAATTACATATAATTACATAGCCACCTTTTCTTAGACAATTAGATTACCTTGTTTTGAGGTAATGCTGCATTACATATAATACAATATTATCTATAAAAGTGATGAAGCAAATAGTATAATCTGATTACCTATTGTAAAATTATATGTAATCTTATAATCAGAATTATGTACTACCAAATGTCCTCTAAGGTTAATTTTGATGTCAGTGTCAAAGATAAGTGTGGTGGCACCAAGTTTTTAATTCATACGCCTAATTCCAAATTGATTGTAGCAGAGGAGAGCTAGTTGTTTGAGCCTATAGTTCTTAGAGCGGAGCTTCACATTGCTTAGATAGAGATTGTGTATGCTCGGAGGATCTTGATAGTCGATCATTTAGTCATCGAGGGTAACTTAACTACAGTGATAACATAGATACAAAAGTGCACACAGGAACTCATCCTCTCTTAGAGGACATCTCGATTTTTTTGTCCGAATGTGTAGGCCTTACTATCAGGCATATCTTCTCATAATACTGCAGTCAACTGCATAGCTACCTATATTATGGAGCACACTAGAAACCTCTTATGGATGATGTCGAGGTGGCTTCTAGGCCACTTAGGAATATTTTTCTTTCTGACTCTTTTGGATGTATATATACAAAAATTATATGAATACTCCATATATATATATATATATATATAAAAGACTACCTTAGGATTACATTATGACTTTTATCTTGTGGAAGGCGGCCACGGCCTCATTATACCCACAAAAAAAAAAAAAATAGTGATCCATGCAACATGATGTGTTCAATGTGGCATCTGAATTATTGAGTAATTGGAGTTTTAAAATTTTCATCCAAACTTTCAAATATAAGGGACAGGAACTATGAGCTCCATGTTCTTGCACGAGTTCCTTCGGACAATTGTTCGCATTTCTGGCCATCTCCATGGAACATTTTGCGAAATTCCTTTAAGGGGCCTCTCACGCAACTCGAACTCCTTTGGACCCTTGGGGATCGAGAATAATGGGGCCTAATGGGGCCTTATGACTAGGACATGTCCCACCGCCAGCATAAACTGGTCTGGACATTGGTCCAAGATCATATAAAAAATAGGAGGAGGGATGGCAATCGATCCACCGACTCGTAAATCCAATCTACTCAACCCGCATGCGGGGTAGATAAGTGGACGAGCTAAATGGGTCATGGGATAGGATGGAAAAAAATTTGATAACCCACTATGGGTATGGGGCGGGTGCAGGTCTATGCCAAACTCATCCCGCTCCACCCGCATACATAAAAATACTAAAATACCCCTCTATATAAAGCATTGTTTTAACTTTTGACTAGGATTTATTTGTTTCGGCCTCTCTTAACGGCTGGGGCGAGTGGTGGGCTTATGGATTTTGTGGTGGGGCGGGTGATGGAGAATAAAATCACCCCATTGCATTTACGGGTGATGGGGTGAGGTCATGGGGATGTGGGGTGGGGACGGGGGAGCAGAAATCCGCCCCAAACCCACCCCATTTACATCCCTAAAGAGGAGCTCAAAATTTCCAAGTTGTCAAGTTTTTTTTTTTTTTTGACAAAGACCAAGTTGTCAAGTTTGATTAATAGCAGTTTGCTGGTTGTTTGGCTCCATGAATTAAAACTATACGAGGTTCTGAAATAACCTCGGTTTTAACTAATCATTTCAAACGTATAAGCGGAACATTTTGAACTAAAATACAAGATGAGGGATCCCACAATCTCAGGAATAAGGGGAATAGTTCGAAGTAATTACAGGATCCAGGATTTCTGCAATTAGTTCAGTTACTAATTAAATCTGGATCCCCCAATACTAACTAGACCGCTTTCTTTCTCTCTCGCCGCTCCTTCGTTCAAACGGTCCGCCTTCTTTAAACCCGTTTGTGTCAAAGCAGACTATGGATCAAGAAGTTAGGCTAAGGGGCAAAAATGATACAATAAAATCTAATAATTTCTAAGTGTTGGAACATGATCCCGGCTCCTCCCATGGACCTTTGGTGCAGCGGAACCAGCAACGAATAGATCTGGAGACTTCTGGACACGATCCAAGGCCCTTGACGAAATTAGCCTGGTTGCTGTCTTCTTCGTCAGCCTTTCGTTCCAGATGAAGAACGCCTTTGAAACCACCTCTAAAAAATCCAAGATTTGGTACCCAACCAGATCAGACCTGGACCGAGGTCCTCCAATTCATAGATCTCGAATCGGAATATTCTAGATGGGGAAGAAGATAGATGGAGACAGACCTCGTAGATATGTCCTGCTGCAGCCTTTTTGTAGATCTATTGATGGAGATCTCACCCGCGCCTCAAACGATCTCAGATCAACTCCAGATCTGAGAGAGACTTGTACCAACCTATTCTCAAGAGATTTCAGGTCTTGGATCTGGTGTTTAGGTACCTGCAAGAGGGGGAGAGCAGATCTGGTAGGCGGCTGCAAGGGGGAAGGGGCTAGTGCCTCCCCTTCCTTTCTTTCCTTTTATGGACTGGCGGCAAGAAACCCTAGGGTTTCTTGCTCCTGGTGTGTGAAAGATTGCTGGAGAGAGAGGGAGAAGAGAGAGAGAGACTTGGGAGAAAGAGTTATCTATTTTTTTGGCTCAATCAAACCTATACAAGTACATGTATATATAAACACCGGGTCAAGTGACCCAAACCCAAAACTCCTTTGACCAACTCTATGGAAGATTAGGTTAATCCAAGCCCATGTACACCCATGACTCGACCTAATCTCACCTCTCCTGGGTCCAGACCTGGCCCATAAAGAGTTGGTCCCTTGAGGCCCACATAACCTAGACCTCAAGAATCCGAAAGGCCCACAGCCTTTCAACCTAGGGCCCAACTAGCCCTAGAGCCTCCATGAAGCCCTCATGGATGATGGACCTTGGCCTTAGCCTTGGTCCCCTGGGCCTTGGGCACACCACTTGGATCATAACAATCTCCACCTTGGTATCCCAAGGCCTCAACCAGCTCCACTCTGTCCTTGCGACTGTAGACCCATTTGCAGCCAATGGGCCTCTTCCCTTGTGGCAACTGTACCAATCATCACGTCAGGTTTTGATGGAGAGACTGCATCTCATCGGACATCACCTGGACCCACCGCTCTCTATCCTGGCTCTCAATAGCCTCCTGATACGTATATGGGTCTCCATTCACTGTCACCAGGGCATATGACAGCGTCTCCTTGAAGCCATATCGGTTCGGTTGCCTGATGGTCCTCTTGGGCTTGTGTAGAGCAACACTGATATCAGTCCTCGGTCCAGCTCGCTCCTGCTGGACCTCTCCACCTCGATCATCCGTCCGAGTCCTCTCCATCTGTGGAGACACCTTAGGTAGGTTCTCTACCTGAATGTCATGTCCTCCAGTAGTACCTGCAAGAGGCAAAATAAAAGAGGTAAGCTATCCAGCAGTGCCCTGCTGGACCTCCTCCTGCTCCTGCTGCTCCTCCATGCCTGCTCGCCTCCGTAGAACTGACTCCTCATCAAAAGTCACATCCCGACTAATGATGACCTTCTTTTCCAAGGGATCCCACAGCCTGTATCCCTTGACTCCTCGTGGATAACATAGAAATACCGCCTTGCGTGATCTGACGTCTAGCTTGCTCCGCTCACCAGCGATAATGTGCACATAGGCCGTGCACCCAAATACCCGTAGATGGCTCAGCCCAACTATCCTTCCAGACCACACCTCCTCTGGAAGCCTGCCATCCAACCTGGTGTGAGGTGATCGATTGACCAAGTAACCTGCTGCGTCTACTATGTCAACCCAGAACTCTTTTGGAAGCCCTGCCTGCAGCCTCATGCATCGTGCCTTTTCCAGAAGTGTTCTGTTCATCCTCTCGGCCACCCCATTCTGCTGTGGAGTCTCCTTAACTGAGAAGTGTCTCCTGATCCCACACTCCTCACAGTAGTCCTGGAACTCTCTGCTGGTGTACTCCCCGTCATTGTCTGACCTCAGACACTTCACGCTCCTCCCCTGCTCCTTCTCCACCTCAGCTCTCCAGATCTTGAACTTGGTGAAGACCTCTGACTTCTCTCTCATGAAGTAAATCTAGAGTTTCCTTAAGAAATCATCAATCAGGGTCATGAAGTATCTGGCCCCATTTCTAGCTAAAATTGGGGCTGGTCTCCACACATCCGTGTGTACTAACTCTAGAGGGGCTGCACTCCGGGCTGTACTGATGGTGAACTGAACTCTTCTCTACTTTCCCATCTGGTAAGGCTCACAGATCTCCCCTGTAGCACCATCCTCCAGATCAGAGATGAGTCCTCTCCTGCTCAACTCCCTCAGCCCTCTGTCACCCATGTGGCTTAGGCGGTAGTGCCACATCCTGTAAGCCCCCTGCTGGTCCTGTGCTGCAGCTACTGCATCAGACTCTCCAGTCACCACAGATCCCTCCATGCGATAGAGGTTATTGTCCAACCTCTTGCCTCTCATCACTTCCATAGCTCCATTGAAGATGTTCAGTACTCCGCTTCTAGCCCTACTGCTGAAGCTGTATCCACTGTGCTCCAAGTAGCCTAGTGACACCAGATTCTTTTCCAGCTCCAGGATGTGCTTTACATTTGTCAATGTCCTCACAATCCCATCAAACATCCTCACCCTGACTGTCCCTATCCCAGCCACCTTGCAAGGATGATTGTCGCCTAGAGTCACTGATCCCTCATCTGTCTTGGTGTATGTCGCAAACCAAGACCTGTGTGGTATGTAGTGATGTGAGCACGCAGAGTCTAGTGTCCACTCCTCTGTGTAATGCCTGTGACCATCTGATACCATAAGTAGATCATCCTCCACCTGTTGCCCAACAACTGCACTCACTGATTCTGAGCCACTTCTTTCTCCCTTCTTGCTCTTCCATAGTGGACATTCTCGCTTGAAGTGCCCGAACTCGTTGCACTTGAAGCATTTCATCTCTTTCTTTCCCTTCCTGGACTTGGACCGCCCCCTGGACTTGCTTCTGCCTCTGCCTCTACCTGTCCTCTCCCCTACTGCCAAACCCTCTTGGAGAGCCCAATCTCTGGTCAACTTTTTCCTCTACTCATTCGACCTCAGCACCGAGACCATGTCCTTATATTCCAGAGTCTCCTTGCCGTAGAGCAGTGTAGTCACCAAAGAATCATATGATCCAGGCAGCGAACATAGAAGCAATAGAGACTTGTCCTCCTCATCCAGCTTCACCCCGATATTCACCAACTCCGTGCACAACTGGTCGAACCTCTGAATGTGGCCAATCACATCAAATCCCTCCTGCATCCGAAGACTGTACAACCTCTTCTTCAGCATCAGCTTGTTGCACATATTCTTCCCCATATACATAGTGTGCAACTTCGACCAAAGGCCCTTCGGGGTCTTTTCTTCCAGCACCGAATACAACGCCGCATCCGCCAAACATCCTATGATCATCGAGCATGCTTTCTTCTCCAACGATGCCCACTGTCTATCTGTCATTCCCTCAGGCTTCTCATCCAAAGCCTGATCCAGATCTGCTTGCACCAGAAGATCCTCCACCTGAATTTTCCACATGAAAAAATTTTTCTTGCCATCAAACTTCTCGAACTCGATCTTCATATTGCTGCCCATGACTGGATCCAAGCCAAACAAGCAATATAAAATCAAGAAGTGTAGAATATACCTTGATGGTACCTTGCTGAAAATTTTCAACACTTGGGATCTTCAACTTCTTGCACTTGGAACTGCTTCCTCACCACCGTGGCTCTGATACCAACTATTGGAGCACGATCCCGGCTCCTCCCATGGACCTTTGGTGCAGCGGAACCAGCAACGAATAGATCTGGAGACTTCTGGACACGATCCAAGGCCCTTGACGAAATCAGCCTGGTTACTGTCTTCTTCGTCAGCCTTTCGTTCCAGATGAAGAACGCCTTTGAAACCACCTCTAAAAAATCCAAGATCTGGTACCCAACTAGATCAGACTTGGACCGAGGTCCTCCAATTAGTAGATCTTGAATCGGGATGTTCTAGATAGGGAAGAAGATAGATGGAGACAGACCTCGCAGATCTGTCCTGCTGCAGCCTTTTTATAGATCTATTGATGGAGATCTCACCCGTGCCTCAAACGACCTCAGATCAACTCCAGATCTGAGAGAGATTTGTACCAACCTCTTCTCAAGAGATTTCAGATCCTAGATCTGGTGTTTAGGTACCTGCAAAAGAGGGAGAGCAGATCTGGTAGGCGGCTGCAAGGGGGAAGGGGCTAGCGCCTCCCCTTCCTTTCTTTCCTTTTATGGACTGGCGGCAAGAAACCCTAAGGTTTCTTGCTCCTGGTGCGTGGAAGATTGCTGGAGAGAGAGGGAGAAGAGAGAGAGAGACTTGGGAGAAAGAGTTGTCTATTTTCTTGGCTCAATCAAACCTATACAAGTACGTGTATATATAAACACCGGGTCAAGTGACCCAAACCCAAAACTCCCTTGACCAACTCTATGGGAGATTAGGTTAACCCAAGCCCATGTACACCCATGACTCGACCTAATCTCACCTCTCCTGGGTCCAGACCTGGCCCATAAAGAATTGGTCCCTTGAGGCCCACATAACCTAGACCTCAAGAACCCGAAAGGCCCACAGCCTTTCAACCTAGGGCCCAACTAGCCCTAGAGTCTCCATGAAGCCCTCATGGATGATGGACTTTGGCCTTAGCCTTGGTCCCCTGGGCCTTGGGCACACCACTTGGATCATAACACTAAGCATGTTCTTAGTTTGCTGAATTTGATGTATGAAGATATCACACATCCAAGGAACATTAACCTGCCATCAGAAACATAAAGTTTTTGAATAAATTTTCCTTTGATGCATACCAAATCGAGATAACAATCCTTGGGCGTGCTCCAACCTTCCTCCTCGAGTTATATGTGAAATACTAATAAGCTTATCAGAAAATCAAATACTGGAATACATATCTCAAGATAGAATGCGAGGAGAATGTTGCATTAGAGACGCAACGGGTACTTGGAGATGCATAGATTGATAGCAAGGGTGGCCAAATTGACCCAATCCGGAACTCCGACCCAACCAAAAGCCCAACCCAGCCCAGCTCTATCTAGGACGGATATGGATCGGAGGTTCTTTCGTTGGGGTAGGATACGGATCAAATGCTCTGACCTAAAATTAAATGAGCCAAGTACGGGATAGGAATATTTGGTGGATAAGTCAGCGTAACGCTTGGGAATGTAAAATTCCACTAATCCTACAAAATGAGTGAACTTATTCAAGGCACGGGAGTAAAGAATCTACAGAACAAGTTGTAAAAGCAACCACACAAGTTTTCTTAATGCACCAACAAAGAAAACGTCCAACACAATATGTGAGCTTTTCTTGTGCAAGAATATATAATCAATCATTGTCAACAGGCTTTGGACCGAAGTGTAGCAGAACTGCTGGAAGCCTAGGACAATATAATAGCTATACAAATATCAAAATATATAGGGTCTATTTGGGTGGTCGGACTCAGAATTTTATAAGATTTGTGGCGAGGCCAGTATAAATATCAAAAATATTAAATTATAAATTGAGTTAGGTATATATTTATAACTATCCTAGACAACATTTTGAGTAGACCGGTGTGAATTCTATAAAAAAAAAAAAAAAGACCTACTGCTATTATTCAATACTTATACTGGTTGGGTTATAAATCATATAGGATTTTAAGTCCAACTATATAAACAAGCCCTTAATAATATAGAAATCTCGCTCAAAAAAATTATCAGTGGATGAACAAGCTCACGAAATGGATGATCAAGTTAAATAAAATGATATTAAAAAAATATCCAAACAAGACGTTTTTATTAAACTCCAATTGCACCGCGAGGACTATAAGTATTTTTGATAGTAACAAAGGCTAAATTCCGTTATGATAACCGTAAGGGCCTTTTATAGAGATCAAGGATTCATCTTTTTTCAATTGCAAAAATACATAAAACAAACAAACAAACAAACAAATATTTTAAACTAAAAAATCTGAAAATACAAATGTGAGCGTAAAGCTGATCTTGGCTATGCTGCAGTCTAACAGCTGTCCATCCGTGGGCTGACCGCTATCACACCCGTAGCTGGAGAAAGTGTCAAGATATTTCCATGGAGTTCCAGCAAAACCACCCTACGGCCCATAAATGATTGCCCCATCTTGGATAGGCTGTGATGCCTAATGCTTAAAGAAGACAAAACAATCAATTATGAGTACTTACACAGATTAACAAATAACACATTCCGATGAACCCTTTTGAGTTAGATCTACATGACCTATGTGGACTAAGAAAGTCTACAATATCAGCCCATTTAAATTTTTTCAATTGTACCTCCCACTATCGTTTCACCGCTTCAAGAGGAGTACCGTGCAAATTCATTTGGCTCCGTGGAGTACTCCTGTGCCATTCAAAATTAAGTGTTTCGTCTAGCTTGGGTGGAAGAAGAGGCTTAATACCAGAGGTTTTATTGATCGCAAAATTGGGAGACACTTGGGTGGTTGTTTGTTATGGAATTTCCCAAACGAAACGGTAGATCATTTATTCTCTGAATATAGTTTCTTTACTCTCTTATGGAGATCAATTTGTCAGTTGCTGAGGGTTCTCCCGAATCATCACACCTTTGAAAATCTTTCTTTGGATTGGAGAGTCAAAAACTTCTCAAAACCTGCTCTTCCTATAGTCTGGATGTTGATTAGCGCATTCTTATGGTCTTCCCAGAGGGAAAGGAACTCAAGATTATTTTTAAATAGGCATGACTCGGCCAGATCTGTCTGTGAGCAAGCCTTACAATGTTTCAACTCTTGGTCTGTACACTGTAACTGTAACACCCGGCCCATTTTGAGCCCTAGACCAAGCCCAAAGCCCATAAAAAAAAAAAAAAAAAAAAGGAAAGAAACAGGGGAGAAGACTTCCGAAGGGAGTCTTCTTTCTTCGTTCACCGGCTTCCAATCGGAGTCGGAAAAAAGCCCCCTCCAGCTCTATTTAAGGAGGAGATCCCTCCTCTCTCCCTTCCACCAAAGACCCGAGATCTAGTCAGTGGCAATCGTCAGAAAACCACCATGGAGACCCGACCTGTGCCCGTCCAATTTCTCACCGGAAAGCTTCACCGACATCGAAGGTGAGCCTCCTCCTCCTTCCTCTCTTCTTCCTTTTCCTTTCCGTGCCGGTGTGCACGCTCGCCGGCGATCGGAGTCGTCGGATTTTGTTGCAGAAGAAACCTCTATTTTGCCTGTTTTTCTTCGATTTTTCGACGCCGGTGGTCACCACCGACCACCGGTTTGGTCCCTCCGAGCTGTGAGATCGTCGGCCCTTGTTGCCGGCCACCGCCATGCCGGCTGTGGCCCTTGATCGACCGAGCAAAGGAGGGGATTTGAGATCCCCTGTTTCGGCCCAAGAGAGGGCCGTGGGAAGAAGAAGGAAAAGAAGAAAAAAGAAAAAGAAGAAGGAAAAGAAAAAAAAAAAAGGGAAAAAGAAAAGAAAAGAAACAGAAAAAGAAAAAGAGAAAAAAAAAGAAAGAGAGAATTTTTTCTCTCTTTCTTCTCTCCTCTCTCTACATTCTCTCTCTATATTTTCTCTCTCTAGATTCTCTCTCTAGATCTTTCTCTCTTTATGAATTTTGTCTCCTTAGAATCTTTCTCTTTCTCTCTCTAACTGCATCACAGACTCTAGGATAAACTTGAGATGAAAATAAGATGATCTGAGATTACTCCGAAATTTAATGCAGTAGATTAGATCCCGATCCGATCTTTATTCGAAATTGATAACATCAATCATGGTTAATCCATATTGAGTCATCCTGATATGATCTTTGATGATCTCGATCATGATTACCTCGTCTGAAGGATACAAAAAATTTCTCTCTCTATTTTCTCTCTCCACTTTCTCTCTCTAGAATTTTCTCTCTCTTCATGGATTTTCTCTCTAGAAGTCTTATGGATCAGTGGAGGATCCAGATACTTAGATAAATCCTAATTTTGATTAATCCTAAGAGAGATCCCCGATTTGTGTTATTAGGATCGATTATCGGTAATTTCTCTATATATGATTTTTATATTGATCAGGGTCATGAAGAGATGATTGTCTGCATATGATATCGAGTAAAATATTTTGTTAAAGAAATTCATAAATCAAAGAAGAACATTGATTTCTGTGCTTGGATCAGTCACCGGTAAAGATAAGAATCCCTGTACATGATCACCATTATAAATATGTTATTTTACTGTTGGTCTTGCATTATTGGTTTTGCATCGTCGGATTTGAGATTGATGAATTTATTATATCTGAGATATTGTTATTTGATTTTAAGCATGAGTATGTTATGTCAATATATATATCAGAGATTGATGGCATGATTATATGGATATGACATATCTGAATTGATCATAATGCAAGTCGGAATTGATTTGATGAAATCAACACATAATGATTAAATGAAAAGAAAGAGATATATGGTATGGACTAGCCTTGTCATGTGGAACAGCCGACCAGGAGCTTATGCCTGGGACAGCTCGCCAGGAGCTTATGCCTGGGACAGCCCCCACTGGCTTACAGGTGGATCAGCTGGCCAGGAGCTCATACCTGGGACAGCCCGCCAGGAGCTTATGCTTGGGACAGCCTCTCACGGGCTTTCGTATGTGGGACAGCCGGCCAGGAGCTCATCTTGAGACGGCCTTGAAAGGCTTTTTAAGTGGATTCGATCCGGATGATGACTGAGATATAGACTTGGTTAGTCCAGAGCCAGAAAGAAAATGTTAAAATTCATGTAATTATGAAAAGAGAAATGAAAGATAAGACATGAAATTATTGTTGAATAAAAGTATTTCACCTGTTAACATATGATGATGCATCTATTTTAACAAGATAGAAAATTTATGGATATTTGCATTATTCTCGACATTGAACATCGAATTTTATATTTTATTGTTTATCTTTATTTTTAGATTATATTATTATATCAGTGTGATATGAGAATTCTTACTGGGCTGTAAAGCTCACACCTCTTCATCTTTCTTTTTCTTCTCAAAGTTACAGGACGTTCATGATTGGCTATGGCTTAGATTTATGGGAGAGCAGATGGATAGATAGAGTGTCATAGTAACTGATCAGAGGATTGAAGAAATTTAATTTATAATTATGCAAGGTTTTACGAATTATTGTTGAAATTAATTATTATGGATGTTAAGATTGTAATGATTTATTTTGACCTTGCATATTCTTTAGGGCTTGCTCTAAGGAATGTGCGGCCATCACGTATCTGACTCGGATGTTGGGTTTGGGGTGTGACAGTAACACCACGCAACTTGCTAAACATACAAAGCTTTGCACTACTAGCTGGGAGGATTGAGAAATTCTTTGGATGGGTGAGCACTCATGATTCCTCTGGTTGCCGGTTTGCAGGATGGAATCTCGGTTTGTAGGGTGATCACTGGACTTTTGTCTTATGTGGGTGTCTATTTGGCTGGGTGATCCCTTGATTTCTTTCTTCTTTGTTTTTTGTATGGGTGGTGGATATTTCATTTCATCTTGTAGCCACTTACCTATAATCTGCTTCTTGGCTTTCTTTTCTCTCCTCGAGTTGTATTTTCTTTTTACTGATCAATGGAGAGGTGGCAGCTGTCTCAGCCTCCTATTTATTTCCCTCAAAAAAAAAATCAGCCCATTTAAAGTTAACCATAGACTACTCAAAGTATTTATAGCAAGTTGCATCAAATTTCATAATTTACACTTCCTTAGCACCACTTGGCAAAATAATTTTTGATGTGCATGGGGAAAAAAACCCTCCAAGAACTAAAAGTTACTACTCCATTCCTAACTTCTGATCAAGTGCTGACATGGCGCACATGGAGTGGCCAGACCCCATCAGGAGATTCAAGACCCGTCTCTCCTCCGTGAATATAGATAGGACCAGGAAGGTGAGCAGGGAATGAAACGGTGACAGGTGACAACACTTTCAAAGTAAATGATGCATTAACCTTAAAGTCCACTGCTAATATATGTATTATGTTAGAGCCCAGCCTACTGCTAATATGTTTATAGTCATTCCTTGAGTATTTTTTTGAATGCAGGGTCATAAAAAATTATAAATGGCTGCCTTCTAAAAGTTTTTAAAGGTCTGTTTGGATGCTTCGATGGGATTGCGCTGAAAATCCTGCAGTGTTCATGGATCGGGTAGCCCATTTGAGCATGGTTCTTTCAACCGAACACCTCCCTGTCCAAAACTGTGAGAAGAAAAGAAAAGGTCTTCATGGATCCTTTTTTTTCCTTTCTGCAGCTGATTAGGATTTAGGTAGATTCTTAGAAGATGCAAGATATAAGGACTATCAGAACCGATTCTTGCAGAATTTTTGGTCCATTCCTGTAAAAATATCCAAATACATCATAAATATAGCTTCATCCCCATAGATGGAAGGAAATGTTAAATAGAAAAATGTGAACGGCATGTAGTCATCAAAAAGTTTAGATTTTGGTACGTGGGTGCAATGGATATCCCGCTTGGTGACCTTCAAAACATGTAAATCATATGCAACAGAGCATGTTGGTTACTCAGCTTTTCCCAGAGAAGTAAATAAAATTGAATGTGTAAAAGAATTTACGAGAAAATATCATCCATTTCATTTATATTTTGTTTTCCATATAGTGACAACTAAAATACCATACATCAAGAAAAATCTATATCTCATTATCAAGTGCTAGTTTAAATAGGAGAATGTTCTGATTTGGTTTTCTCCATGGCAGTTTCAGAACGATCTTCTAAACCTTTGTATCTATACCATCTGGCCAAAACAATAAAAACCATTAAGTCAATAACTCCGATTAAAGCAATCAGGTAATAGAAATAGTCCAATCTTGCCTTGTTTAGGTCACTAGCTAACCAATTATCTCTCCCATTGTGACCAGTAGTTCGATGAACAATCGTCACCATGAAACCACTCAAGTAATTAGCACATGCTAGCCCACAGAAGAGCAAACCCCCAGCGATACTTCTCATATTTTCTGGAAATTGTTTGTAGTAAAATTCAACCTGACCGATAACATTAAAAGCCTCAGCGAAGCCCAAAATCACTAACTGAGGTACCAACCAGAAGCTAGACAACGACGATATCGCACCACTACTCGACACCACCCCAAGGGTTGGCCGGTGAATGGCGTAACTCCTCCTTCGCTCTTCGACCAATCCAGAGACAACCATGGCGACTATTGATAGAAAAATTCCAATTCCCATCCTCTGGAGTAACGTAAATCCACCTTCTTTACCAGTAATTCTTCGAAGCCATGGGAGTACAATGCGATCATAAATAGGTATCCAAATTGTTAAGGCTAACATGGCGAATACATTGAAAGAAGCAGCTGGTATCTCAAATTTGCTCTTTCCAAAATGTCTATCAGCTTGAAGGGCTTGAAAGACGATGAAAGTCGTTTCTTGGATAATTGAAATATGGAGGATGATGCCTGTAGCCCATATAGGAATGATTCTTACCAGACATTTTACCTGCTCAACTTGTTGGAGACTACATAGTCTCCATGGATTTGCAGCATGGCCATCTGGTTTGATTTCATCAACAGGAGTAATGATCGCAGCCTTGTCAAGAAATCTGACACCATAAACAACACAAAACCCAATTAGGAAACAATGGAATACAGTGAAGTGCAAAACAAATAGGACTAGAGCTGGAAGTGGATTGGGTTGGGCCCATCTCCGGCATGGCCTAGACCTGACTTGACTCCACTATCTTCATGCATGGTGTTTATAAATTATATGCATGGATCGTGTGGATCATACCACATTTTTTTTATTTTGTTTTGCCATTGTTATTTTTAAATTTAGCACTAGTTCTCTTTTCCATTTTATAAATGTTTGTACATAGAGCGTGAATCTATTACAGTGCATGTGTGCTATTGCAGAATACTGTGCAGCCGTAGATGGCCACCATCAAAAGATGAATGGCACGAGCACATATTGTTTGATCGCCATCCATTTTCTAATAGCGGCTATTCACATATACAAAGCATTGCCGAGAATTCTGATCGTTATATATGTGACTGAGGGAGGGAGGGAGTAAGAGAGAGAGAGGATTTTGACTGTAATTACTTGAATTGGTCACTGTATGGAAGCTTGGTGACAAGAGAACTAAGATGTGGAGGATTGAAGAGAGATGTCTTTGGATCATCAGGTTGCTTTAGCCCTCGTTTTTTAACTGCCACTGCCAAGACCTGGGCAATGTCGGTGAAGGGACTCCCCTCGGGCTTCACTTTCACATAGAGTCTGGTCCCAAGAAAGAAGAAAGCGCAGGAGAAGAACATGAGGAAGGTGGGAATGGCAAGACCCAGAGCCCAGCTGATGTTGCTTTGTATATAGATGATGATGGTGGAGGAGATCATCATGGCCGTTGTAAAGGTGAAATAGTACCAATTGAAGAAGCTATTGATACCCTTCCTTCCAGACTCCGTATAAGGGTTGAATTGGTCTGCACCAAAGGCTAGGTTGCATGGCCGAATGCCTCCTGCTCCAATGATTAACAGAAGAAAGCTGCAGAAGAGGACCGCAAGCTGCCCTGATGATGGGCCTACACATTTTTGGCTTTTGTCACACTGTGGAGGGTGCAGCTTGGAGATTGCAGCAGTAAGAGTGAGCACAAACATGCCCTTCAATGAAAGCAACAATAGTGGTTAGAGTAAGAATATTTGCTCATACAATTTCATAAATATTTTTCTTAATTTATATGATTATACCTACTCATATATCATCAAAAAAAGATAATACCTACTCATAAACCCTAACTTTCAAGCTCGACACTGTATGTGCATTAATTTTCTCATAGTCCTCTGCATCTTATTGCTTCAACAGGTACAGGAACACTTTTTTGTTGATGCATATTGCAGCTTGCTACCATGATTTGAATTTTCTATCAAAATCAAAAATATATTTGCTAAATTGTATAAATTTAAATTAATTAAGTAAAAATCACAATTATTCATACTAGTTCTTGCATATATAGATTAACATAGAAAATCACTTGTAGATTTAGATACTACCGAGGCTTTGTGCTAAATAGTTCATATCTTTAAGCAAATTTCTCCGGCAATCCATACTAATCATCTGTCCATTTTATCAGGTTCTTACAGGTAAGTCAGCTTGATATATTTCATGTAGAGATTTTTGTTTTTCCCCACATGGATTCATCATCATGTATCTAAGGAACAGAAAAGAAAAAAACCTAAAACAAGGCCAAAATGTTAGGTTTGTTTCATTCTGTTTTTTTTCCCCCTGGAATGAAATGCCAGAACTGTTGATCTCAGTTCGCAAAAAGGCACGTTTAATGGAGACTTTCTTGGGCTGAACGTATTTCCAAGACCTTATCTACCAATATTTCTGTCAGAATACGGATAAAAAAACCTTCTAAAGTGAAAATCTTGGACTCGCATAGGAAACTCCTCAGCCTAAAAAAAGTTTATGGGCGGCAAGTGATCACCACAGCATGCAAAGCTAGCATTTGGAGCAAGTAGAACACCAGGAAATAGAGCAAACAAGAGAACATATCTGAGTCATGAGTTCCATCTGTACCAGGTACATGTAGGAGAGTGAAGGCTTCTCTCGTCTTGTGGCTCTATAGTATGCAATGGACTCCATGTGTGAGGTGCACCCGACTCACATAAGCCAGAAGAGAAAGAGAGAACCGTTAAATCTTAGTTTTTTTAAATGATGCTGGCCTTGTTCCTTGTGGAAAGAAGCGGGTTTTCGAATCCTAAGAGTGTTATGTAAATCCCTGGTGATACGAGAAATGGCTGGGCTTGTCCAGGTAAGGGCGGACGAGTATAGGATGGCTCGACTCTCGGACCTCTGCTTCGCCAGTCGCTGCTTGATTGGTTTTCTTGCTGGTTACTGTCAGAGATTGAGGAGATTGTTGGGGTTTTGGTTTTACTGTAAATGTTTCACAGTTGGCTGTGTTGGGGTTACTCTGAACTCTATTGCGGTACTCTACTTTCTCTTGTAAATAATCTTTTCTTCCCAAGTAATTCCGGGTGGCATGTTTTGCTCCTTTTTCATCAGAAAAAAAAAAAAAAAAAATATATATATATATATATATATATATATAGCATAGAGGTTAGGGAATAGCCCCTCTAATTTATCTTTTCTTCCTGAGAAATTCTGGGTGGCATATTTTGCCTCCCTTTCCATCCGGAAAAACAATATATAGAGGATAGAGGTTAGGGAATAGCCCCTCTAACTTTTAGAGAGAAATATGTAAATATTATTGAGAATGCTAAAAGCCACACATCATAGAAGGTTTTTTTTTCTTTTTTCCTTTTTTTTTTTAAGCATAAATTGCTATTGGCTATGAGGAAAAAATAATAAGTAAATAAATAAAGATGTAAAGAACCATCCATACACTGGAATGGAATCCCGGGGTAGTGAAGAAGCATCCAGGGAATTCGTTTTATAATAGTTGAGGTCTAAAGATGCTTCAATGGTCAGCCAGCTTCTAATACATCCAAAATGAAAAAGAAAAAACAAAAAAAAGAATAGAGCTCCAAAGAATTTAAGATGAGAGCTGCTAAATAATAATTGAACGATCATGCTCTATCCATAGTAGCAAGATATATGTCATGTGAATTTTGAAATTTGAATTTCAAAATTTAAATGATGTTTGATGGTTGTATGGTATGGAGGAGTTTTAAATTTCCAATATTGAAAAATTTTTCTTCTGTTGGAGGGATGTAGAAAGATTTTTTTCCCCACTTTTTTGCACTCCTTCTTCTTTTCTTTTCTTTTAAATCTTAATAAAATATAGTATGGGTTCTACTTCTTCCTCCCATTTATTAAAAAAACAGAATTTAAGACAAGCTCGCAGATTCGCGGCTAAGTGACATCACTACGGTGTTGCTGCGTTACTCACAAATTTTACATCAAAATTCCACTTGAGCCAATTTAACTGGACCATTCTTTTGGCAATATATAATTGCACATATTTTATACGAACTTAAGCTCAGCTTATTTTATATAACGAGACAGCCAACGCATACACGCGCATGCAGACGAAGGCCATACACATGCTGTGATCCTCAGCGATGGCTATTATGGTATGGATCCAATATGCACCAGCAAGTCCCACATTGTACGTCCTAAGGAGACCATTTGTGGTGGATCTGTTGACTCTGTCGACAAACACATGTACACTTATCCTGAAGTAACCAATATGTGAGCAGAACCAGCTGAGGAAGAAAAGAGGCAGTTTCCGAGATGAGAGAGAGAACAGGCAGAGAGAGATACCAATAGTGAAGAAACAGAAGCAAATCCCAAGGTAACGTAGCGGCCCAAATAGGTGTCCGAGAGAAAGGCCCCAAGAAGGGGAGTCAAGTTGGTAGTCCCATTGAAAACATTGAGGAGGGTGGCCGCAGCAACACTGTTCAAGTGGAAGACGGTGGTGAGGTAGACCAACAGGTTCGCCGACGTGCCGATGGTCCCCAACTTCTCGAATGTCTCATTCCCTGTTCATATTTTCCATCTCATATGAATCAATTGATCAAAAATAGAAACTAAGCAGCTATTGTATGGAAATCAAAATCAGCTAGTTTTCATGTGTCATTTGATACCTATGACATATGGCATGGCTTTCCATCCGCTATACTTGATTTCTGGCTCCGGTGCTGTGCCATTCTCTAGTTTCTCTATTTCTTGTGGCTTCTCTCCTGCCATCCTTTCTGTGTCCAACTCTCTTCCCCACTCTTTTTCTTATTGCTTAGCTCTCTTAGTTCCTTAATTTGTAGGAAGAGAGAGTTGGTGAGTGTCCGGTATGACCATCTTCTGGTATTTAAAAAGGAACTGGCCAGAGTAGGCGGCCAACACTTGCGTCAGAGAGAAAAATCAAATAATTGGGAGTTTTGGAGTTCTCTATGACAACTGTTGCATTTAATTGAAGCTCTTAGCATTGCGTGATAAATAATTTTGTCGCCATCCACATTAGGATGCTATGCAGTGAAAGGAAAAAGGCGAAGATCTGTTGAAGGCCTTGGCATGCAGGTGAACTGAAATGTGACGGCTGCCAATAGCTAGATATTTATCAAGGCCGCTACTTGCTAAATTAAAATTACTGAGGCTTGTGAGGTTCTTGCGTTTTGATTGTACAACCTAAAGTCAACTTTATCATCCAGTCCCTATGGTGGTGGATACAAACTTGGTGCGACAAAGAGATCTGCCAGCAATATCTTTCATTTTCATTCCCAGGACAATGCATGGTGTTACGATCACAAGATCAGGATAATCTCCAACAGAAAAAAAGGTTAGATGTATAATTGAGGACATGTAATTTCCTGTCCTAATTAATTGGTTCCCACTTCCTTCTTCTCTTTAAGATACATACATAGATACAGCCATACATATTAAATACATTATATATATATATATATATATATAGAGAGAGAGAGAGAGAGAGAGAGAGAGAGAGAGAGAGATTTGGAGAAGCCTTTGTCCCATCTGTGGTCGATGGTGTAGGTTTCGATCCAACAGTATACACTTTTAAGGAAAAGTCTATATACTAAAGTCGAAACACAATACATGTATTTCCATGAACCACCATTTAGTTCAATCACTTTGGTTATTTTGGTTTTCTTGCTCTGTCTCCTCTACATCTCAATTTGGGTCTTTCTTACTGCAAAATTTAATTGCTTCTACCCTTCCGAAGAGCTAGGAACTACGTACTACCATATAATCTCTTGATATAAATTCTTTAACTTTCTACTCTGAATGAAATTGGTGAGTAGCTGGGTTCTCCCACTAGTCTCCACACTTCTCCAAAAACAAAAAATAGTATTTAGTTCAGTTATTAATTGGGCATCTCACATGACAGCAAGGAGTTGGTGAATCTATCATGTTGATCCGAGAATTCAATATTTAGTTATGTTTTATAGATCATATTAATCTTCGTGAGTTCATCAATTTTCTTGTGCCACATGACCATAATTTATACCTCACACAGTTGCCTCAATTATTATTCATTTTTAATTTTACTCGGCCACCACAATATTAGATAAGAAACTTGTAAGGTACGCTGGCATCGTATTTTTTATTATATGTTTACCTGGGAATGACGGTAGAAACAGAATAATGAACTAATAAACTTCCAATTGTATGTTGATATATACCAACTCGCGTCCAGGCGTTTTGACGCTTAGTGGCATGCACCTGGATACCACCACCCTTGGCCTATCAACCTCCAATAGATTAGTTGATTAACTGAAGAGATTCCTATGATAAGATTCTCATTTTATGCTTGACTTTTATTTCTGCACTCAGTTAAAAATGGTCCCACTGGCTCTTGCTGCGAGCACCAACACTGTCGAACCAAATAGTTTGAGATGGTGCAGACAACACCATGAGCAAAGATGTTGGAGGACACGTGTAGCAAATCAAGTCATATTGGTTTGGAAAATGAACGGTTGATGGGGATTATGCCCATCACTTCGTCATCTTCCTTCCACTAAATCTGGCGATCGCAATATATTACGTTGTAATCCTTTTTCAAAAAGCCTGGATTTGCCATTGCACATGGAATTGGATAAGAGAATCCCAGTTGCCACCTTCTTTTCATCTGGTTAAATATAATGGTGAGGACCACGTAGGCTGGATTGCTAGCTTGGCAGCACCTGCAACTTGGCTATCGCCATGCCGGGTAATTTCCTCCATCCAGTACGTCAGGCGTAGAATATCTCCCACTTGCAATCTCTTCAACGGTAGGAAGTGGTGAAGGCCCTCCAGAAGACCTGGATCACCGTTTCTCTCAGTTCCAACTGCGGCAACCGAGTCTTCGTGGAAAGATAAAAAAAGGACGACGTGTGAATCGAACATGGGTGCAGAAGAAACGTGCGGGTCAAGCTCTCTATCTTTCATTATTGCCATGGCAAAACCAAGACGAGGCATGATGGATGCCGACATCGCCTGTGATCGTAGAAGAAAACGACCACGTGCGGGAGACCAATTTCCACCGGGGTTGCGATTGTTTGTTCATCCACCATTGCCGTCCATAGTCTCTATCATTGGAGTCGTCTCTGTTTGTTGGAGCTTTTATCTTGATGTGATGTGTTAGGAATCACAAATGATACAAGACAGAAGATAGAGATTTCCCTTTGTTTGTGTTGGCAAATCAAAACCAAATTTCTCAACTTATGGATCTTTGATATGTGGCTTGACATTGGGGCCAAATCATGATATGCCAACAGTTTGTTTACTTGGGTCCGAAATAGTCGGAGCTCTATTTCTATGGGAATTTGCAAACTGGACCCGTCATAGCCTCAGAGCGGAGAGAGTCTTTTGTTAGTAGTCCTGGAAGTGGTTGGAATATGAAGAAAAATGGGCACCTTTTTTTTTTTTTTTGTTTTCCAGGGCCTTCGATTAAGAAAAGACAGGATCAATAATCGAGTAAGTTGCAATAAATTTTTAATCTTTGTTATTTCAGAGGTATGAGGTTCACGGTCGAAACCATATGAATTCAATCAATAACTCGCCCATGACTGTTTGAAGCTATCCAGCTATTTTTGGGCCCAGCATGCAGTCTTCCCAGCACTCGGATCTTGGCACCTCAGTAGCTTGTACAATACTGTTGGTCGGACGCTTGAGCGCTGTGCTGTAATCTGACAGATGAACAGAGAACATTCAAAACCACACCACCACATGCCTTTGGCCAAAACTAATCTGGGTTGCAGTTGAAATTTGTGTGCGCAAACAAGCCGAGTGGATCATCATCGAATCCTCGAGGAAGAGTAGATCATGCAATAGCCAAAAGCAAGAGCAGCTAAAAAGCCGATGCAGAAACATGCTCCATGTAGACTGAAAAAATTGCATATGATCTTCACGAGTTATCGTCATGCCCGGTGCTTACCAGCTAAAGGGACAGAAAAACCTTGGCAACACAAACTGTTAACCAGAGTCAATGAAATCTCAGAGCCCTGTCTCTCAATTGGCATGTGCAAGATGCACTATTTGTTTTTCGATTCAAGAGAATAGCAAATCAAATGCGCTAATATCTACATGAAGACTCAGCACATATATTCACTAGCGGTTGATGGAATTTGATAAAAACATTACTGCTCTTTATACAGAAATGCACCCCAAAAACCCTAATCGTTTCATCACCTGCTAGTTATAATAGCAAATATTAAGCTCTTCTACTACAGAAAGCAGATCGTAGCCAGAGGAGCACAGATGTATTTCCCTATTTCCTACCACTTGGAGATGGACAGATAGCGCTTAGCGGGTTTTTTTTTTTTTTGAAGCATGGTTTCCTCTATAAATACTGGTTTGCATAGGAAAGATCTCAAACCTTGTTTACTGAAACTTTTATTTTCTTCAAACTGTACATCAAAGACTGTAAAGCTTCCTGTATCTTTGGGCCATTTGTCTGTCTCACTTCCTGAGATGTCTGGTGCAGGCTCTGGAGACCACGACCCAAAGAGGCAATCATGGGAACTGATGGCACTGACTCAGCTGCACACTCAATCCCATCTCCATAGGTGAGAAGCCCAGTGCACACCGCCATGCTACAACCAAAGGTGGCCCATGGTCCAATCCTAAATGGTTGAGTATGTCTCATCCTCATTATCTCATAGAATGATGTCCGCATTGCCAATAAGGTAGTCCTTTCAGCCGAGGCAAGCATACTGTGTGTCACTGCACGGATCTTCTCAGCTGATGCTGTAAACTTCATGGTTGACGTCTTGGCTCCAGCACTTGCAACACCAGAAAGTTTTGATGGGCCAAGAAATTTGCTGACTCCAATAAAAGCTTTTCGTTGCAGTTGGACTAAGCCAAATTTAAGGGATGTGGGGATCTTGTACGCAGCAAGCTTAATAAATGTGGATGCAGGAATGGCTTTTGATAGGGAAGATGCACCCAGAATTGCGGTTGCTCCTGCACCAACAGCAATCACAGGCTTATCTGCTAATAGCCGCTTCCTTTCCATGTTTTCCATCACCATTTCCCCATCAGTATTACGTTTATCTTCATACTGAAATGCTAAAAGCTCATCAGCTAAATCTGCAACCTCTTGAGGCAAGGATGTGTTCCAATGCCTCCTGAGACCAGCCAAGCAACCCGCATTAACTATAGCCACAGCCGACCCAAACTTTCTGGCTTGGATCCTAAGAGCTTGTGCAAAAAGTACATGGCATTTCTCCTCAGATGGGAGCTCAGAGAACTCCAACTTTGCTGAGTTGCCATTCTCTGTTCTCTCAATGGGAAACCGTGCAGCACTGTTTAAAGCTATTCTGAGACCCTCAACTGCAATTCTGAAGGCATATATATTGGATACGATTTCAGTATCAACTGGCTCTCCTTCATTTACATTAGTAAGCATTTTCTGTGCAGAAAATAGAGCTTTTCCAATAGATGGAAGGTCAATGAATATGTCATGTAGATCTGCTAGCAAGGGGTAGACAGATTGCGCAAATGGTGGAGCTTGGTAGCTACTTGATGGCTTGCATTCTCCTGTTCCCACATCTGAAACTGAGGTGGACAAAGTTGCTTCTGGAATTAATAAATCAAGAGAGGATGCTAATGACCGAACCACCTCTGACTGAAGAGCGCCCGTGAGGCTAAATTTTCTAGAATTTGAGCAGACAGCTGGAGTAACTTTTCCAGGAATCAAGCTACTCATCTGTAAGTGTAACCCTGAGCTTTGTTTTCTACTTTCCACATTGCCTGGGGGAGTTGCAATACATTTATTTTCATATGGGGACTCAAGTAACAGAAAATGTGAATCAATATCTTCTGCAGCTCTCTTAGCAGCCAAGAAATGACCGTATAATCCAACACCAAAAATCTCTTGTAAGATCTGGAAGCCGGCAAAATTTTCATACTGCTTTCTGTTAATCTTTTCTGTCAAACATCTTTTAAGCACTCCAAAAGATGAAGTCGGCACATTGTTTAATTGATCACTTTTTAAACACTTCTCCTCAGCCTGAATATCATCCAATGCTGATGGATCAACCTGAGCTACAACAACTCTAGGCTGTACTTCTTTAATTAGATACTCTGCGTCAAGTGCAGATTGTTCAGACAAGTTATTAGCAGCCAAAATATACACCACAGCATCAGATTCAGGTTCTCTAATAGCAAAAACAAATTGTTTTGTCTTCTCTGGGATTGAAAGCTTACGAACCAATCGTGCTGAAACTTTCAGATCATCAGTCTTAAATATGGAGAATGGCCACAGGTTCTGCAGGTGCGAGAATATTGCAGATGCCATGATTTGAACGTTAATAACACATAAGATGCTCCATCCATGAGAGTCAAAAAATGACTAACATCTCTGTTCAAAATTCTGCAAAACAAATCCACTAAACCACTTTGTAAACTTCGTGCAGTTAACTAGATTTTTATGCACTACTACTAACAGCACTCTTAGTTCAACATAAGGAGGTTGTTTTCTTCAACACATTGTTATTGATTATGACTTATTTTGCTTAGGAACTAATTGAGCTACTAGACATGCAAGTACAGACTGATTTACTGCATAGGCTTCCAGAAGTTTTAATACACAAACAATAAACTTCACTTTTTCCCTTGGATGTATCTATAAATTGTTATACCAGATAGGGTAATGCTTAATATAAGATTTAGATTTGCAACCTGTAGGATGTAAGTCAGTATTTATAGGCAAGAAAATCCTATCAGTTTCTAATCATAACTCATATCCTGATACAGTTGGAAGATGGATAAGCTTGTCATATGTAATTGTTATGTGATAGTATCGATTATGGATCATCTTCATGAAAAATGCAACCATAAATGAAGAGATACTGTAAAAATCTTGTGCTACTGTTTCACATCAGCAATAAATAATAGTGTGTTATCCCTATTTGTTACTCATTTCCAAGTTCACAATAGAACAAAGCAACCAAAGGTTTTGCTTGGTACACCTTCCCTGTAAATAATAATAACAACAACAACAGCAACAGCAATGCTGCTGATATCCTTGCATGTCATACAACTCTGTCTCAATAAACCATTTTACTTTGCATATGTTGTTATCTTTGCTTTGAAGGTTCTTCAATTGTGAATTGCAATCCAGGATATTATGTGTAGCATGATCATAGTTTGCCGTACAGGTCGATATCGGTGTGTATCGACCGTACCATGTACTGGTTCATTCGTACTGGTAACGAACTGGTACATGGTATAGGGGACACATCGAGTATCGGTACACTGAACCAGCCCCATGCCGAGCACACCGATACAATAATAAAATGGTACTAGTATGGGGTCCAATACTGACACAACTTTGGTCTGGATTAAAGACTTTCATATGCTAATCAAACATGATCAGCATTGACATTTCTAATTTAATGTATCTCTATGAACAAACTGGTAATTGGCATAAATATGATTATACATTTTAAGTGGGTATCCTCCTTTCTTTCTTTTCATTTTCCTTTTCTCTTTTATTACCTTTCTTGTCTAATTCTCCTCTCATCCTTCTGTCTCTCTTATCTCTTGTCTTAAAAGGAACCAGCATCTATCTTCTCTCCTATTGAATACCACGATCTTATTCACAACTCTTCTCTCATGTTTTCATGTTGATATGGACATGAAGGTACCTGAAGGTTCTGCTTAGCATCCCAAGCTGCCCCTTTCTTCTCTTTTGTTATGTGTGCACTGCTATGCCTTGTTGTGATAGGTCAGGTGATCCTTTATTCTGATAGGATTCTACTTCAAGCAAATTGAATAACCCTGTGTCTATCCAGCTTACATATATTAACAACAGCACAGAATAATCACCGGCAATTTCTTATGGGACATAACCAAAAGTATATGTAGAATAATTGGTTTTTCAATAATTACACCCTAGAATCCTAAGGGTGCACATAAAAATAAAACAGCATAAGGCCACTTAAAACCAACAGATATTTTCAACAAGCCTGGAAAGGCTTCAGCTTGAAATTCTTGACCCAAAATTGTCTCATGCCAAGTGCATGCTAGCATTTTGCCAGCCAAGTAGCCCAACTTGACCAGTTTAATGTAAAAATGTAACATAATATTATACATAAAGTTATATAAAATAATTAAGTAGTTGCCAAGTAATTAAAAAAAATAAATTGTCAGGCTTGAGCAGAATGCTAGATTTTGGATGTGCTCCTTTGTGGCTTAGCAGTAACCATGGTATTAAAAAGAATAAGTACCTTGAGCTGGTGCAACATAAAATTATGTATGCAAATCAAAAACTTGCTGTGCTCCATAGTGGGCCTTGTTTTAAGGGAAAAGGCTTGGATAATGATGATCTCTCGATTGGTTCGGTGGTAAGCAATTGCTCTAAAACACATTTACTGGGAAGCTTATATTGTATCAACGAGTTTCTCAACTTCGTTGGTCGGGGTACTTCTAACTGGCTGGTAAACAGATCTCATAATGATCATGGGGCAATTTATAACTTAATCAAAAAGAAATCATGAACCCTGAAGTTAGCTTGTATACCATCTTAGCAACCTTAAACCCTAAAACATTGCTTCAATAATACAGCTAGACCTCTCTAATCTCCATCAATCCAATCAAAATTAGTAATCGTTCAAAGGCCAAAAAAGTAAGCTATTTAATACACAAGTAAGACAATTCCTGTAAAGGTAATCCCTTTTGCTCTTTTACTTGCTTGGAATCAAGAATTTCAGGTAACCAACTCAAAATTAATGCGATAACTCATGGGAAAATGATTAAGCCATCCCTTTATAAAAGTACATCGAGTGATATATCCTATTTTATATTCAGATTAGACGAGCAGTTGAGATGAATTGCTTGATAATGTATATAATTAAACTTAATATCAAGCAAAAGGCACCATAAGTAAGCTAAATGAGAAGAGAGAAAGAACTTCCACCACAATTGCACTAATAATCCAAAAAATTAGAAGAATACATAGCATTCAAGGAGCAAAGCAATCAGAGATAAGAAGAACAAAACGATTGCATTAAAATATCAAAGAAAGACAAGCAAGGGGAGATCGAATAAAACCTTACCCACCGGTTGGGTCGGTGGTCGAGAGCGGGGGGGGGGAGAAGACGCTGCAAAGAGGGACCAATCGGCGCCCTCAGTTCGAACCAATGGGAATCGAAGGAGAAAGATGAAGCGGGTGGTGACGATCGAGGAGGAGAAGCAGAAGCAAGAGACGTCGAAGGAGGAAAAAAAGACGTTTTTTCCCGTCTGCTGCGAGAGCTTTAACGCCTTGGTTGGGAGTTCGGGGAGGAAATGAAAGAAAAAAGAAAATATTAATAAGATGAGAAAAGAAAAAGGAAAGGAGGAAAGCACATTTTTTTTCTCCTGATTAAAAATTTAAAAAAATATTTTTTTTTTCTTAACCGGAGATTAAAAAAAATATATTATCATCTTTTTTTATCTTTATATCCTTAACAAATTCAAAAAAATTAAAAAAAATTATCTTCTAATTTTTTTAATTTTTTTTTATTTTTATTAATTTTTTTTATCCACAAAAGTTCCAATCAGATCAAAGGCTTAAATGGAATATTTGAAATAAGTCTTAAAATTGAAATATAATATTAATTTTATTCGTCATTGTTAAAGAAATAACATGAAAATTATAAAAGATCCACTAACTCTAAATTTTTTTTTCTTCAAACCTGTTCGATTTGGAGCTGAAAAAAATTATGGATATGAAAAAATTTATATTCTCTTCATTTTTTTTTCTTTCTATTTTTTATAAAAAAATTTTCAATCAAAAAAAAGTATTAACTTTCTTTCTCATTCTTTTTTTTTCCTCCTACTTTTCTCTCCCAATCAAAGCGTTATAGGTTCGAGGTGTATCTTTTGCCCAAAAAAATGATTTATCTTCCCTTTCACAATAGTAATTGTTGGATTGTGAATTACATGGATTTTAAAGCATCCGATATCTTTCTTCCATCTGCTTCACAGATCTGACATCGAACAATATGCAATCCAATGATGGACATCACCAAAGAAGGAGAATCATTCTTTTGCGTGAAAGATACAACTAAAACTCGAGCTCTTAAATCTCAGTGGAAAAGAAGTCATGCGAAGCCTCTGACACAAACTATATGGCTAGTAGCACAGAGGGATGTGACTGGGTTCTATTCGAGCGATTTCTAATGATGCTATTCTAGTGCCCTTGATCAGAACATGATGTTGGTTCTCATGATAAATGACGCGGGATTATTTTTACTTATTAATTTTTATAAAATTGATTTTTGACCATTCCATTGCATAATCAACAATTTTGATGCGTCAATCTTATTAAGTGGACACATCCAACTCTTCAATCGAACTGGAGAGTATATAAAACTCCCATGAGTAATTATTTGTCCACTACATTTAGTGGAGAAAAAATACACTACTTCAATGGATTTCTTCATGCAGCACAATTAATAAGAAGACATGCATTTAATGCAAATCAACTTTTTTTTCTTAGATTTTTTTGTGCAAAATATTCTTTCCTAATATTATAATGTCTTATTAATTTTTATGACATACCGATAATTATCTATAGAATGCAACAACATATCATAGGATTATAATAGGATGCCATAATATTATTATGACATCCTGCTAATTTTTATGAAAGTCTGATAAGATGAAATAGGATTTCATATGATTGCAATAGAATATCATAATATTATTATAACATCCTGTTAGTTTTAATTATATTCCGATAATTATCTATAGGATGCAACAAGATGTCATAAGATTACAACAGAATATCATAATATTATTATAATATCTTATTAGTTTTTATGATATCCTAATAATTGTCCAATAGGATATCATAGAATTGAAATAGGATATCATAATATTATTATTATGTCCTATTAATTTTTATGACATCCCAATAATTATCTACAAGATGTTATAGAATTACAACAGAACATCATAATATTATTATGATGTCCTATTAATTTTTTATGACATCTCAATAATTATCTATAAGATATCATGGATATTATAGGATTGCAATAAGATGTCGTGATATTATTATGACGTCTTGTTAATTTTTATGATATTTTGATAATTGAATATAAGATACAATAAGATGTCATAAGATTGCAATAAGATATTATATCATTATTATAATGTTCTGTTATTATTTATGGCATCCTAACCGAGCAAAATAGATTAAAAGGTGAAAAAATGATATTTTGATCAGAAAAAAATTAAGAAAAAAGCTTAGCTGTATTAAATATCTGCCTCCTTATTAATTATACTACATGGTCCAACCTCATGAAGTGGTGTATTTTTTCTTAATCAAAAGTGGTGTACAAAGAATTTCTCAACCTCTCACATAGCTAAGGCTGGAAGAGGACCGGGCTAGGTCGGACTGGGCCATATCCCTGCTCGAGCCCAGTCTGAAACTTTTTTTGGGCTTTGAATCAGGCTTAGGCACGAAATTTTTTGAAAGATTCAAGCCTGACCCAAACCCAATTGGGCTAGCCTATGACCTACACCATCCCTCTTCCCTTTTTTTTTAAAAAAATAAAAATCTAAGCCTTAATCCACTCTGGCCAAGATGAGGATAATGACTACTTGCTCTCCGACAATGCGACAACCTTCTAGGAGCTGAAGCTTGACCTAATCGGTGCTAACGATGTCGGTGAAGATGACATCGATCTCCAAGAACTTAGATTTGGAACGGCTGGAGTCTATAGGGCTATCGAGGCCCCCGAGGCTACCTCCAGGTCTCCTTGGGTATGGTGGAAGAGGAAAAAGAAACCTACAAAGGCAGGTTGTCAATGAAGATGAAGAGGCCGTTATTGCCGTCGTCCTCAGAGATGGAGATGTTGACACTATTCATGATGAGGATATCGATGAGGTCGGGTCATTGGGGATGATGACAGTCGCACAGTGGCCATCAACAGCAGTGGACTGGAGGGCACTGCCATTTTTGCTGAAGCGGACACGATGAGTGGGAGCCCTCGGGCTTGGGGAGGTTTGAGGGCGGATGGGGCTTGAGGCGGTCAAGAGAGAACTAAGAATAGGCAAGGAGCATATGCATGGTGGATAGTGGACAATCGGAAATTGGTTAAATACAAGGGGTAGCATGGCATATTATGCACCGTGAGGTTTGAATTAAGAAGTCGGGTTGGACTTTGAGCTTGAGCCCAGACTGGGCCAAGGATAAACCTAAGTTCGGTCCGAAAGACAAACGAGATCTATAATTAAATCCAAGTTTGATCTATATTTTTTCAGACCTAATCCGAAACTCGGTCCAAAATCAGACTGATTCAATAAACCTTAGGCCGGTCGGAGCTCAGTTTCTGCCCTACACATGGAGTCTCGAGTTTGGATCCTATTCATAAGTACAACCTTCCATATATTTCACAATGGCTCGTGGTGAAGTGGGCCAATGTATTCCATGGGCCACTTTTCTGTGTACGGCACGAGCATCATCCTATCGTAGTCGCCAGTTATCACATCGTAAACGCAAGCTCGTTATTACAAGTCGGCCAGTACAATTTAGTCTCTAAACTGAAGAGGATAAATTCAAGAGTTTTTCGTAAGAAAAAGAAATAATAGAATCTGTGCTCAGAAAGCTCTATCAAAATTTCATCTATAGTTAGGCCTTTGCTCAAAAAAGGAGATGGTTTTTTTTTTTTTGGTATGAAAAAAAAAGAGAGATGGTTGAACACACAGACCTTGCCAAAAAGATCGAGTAGCTTTTCAAATCCAGAGAAAGACTCTCTTCTTGTAATTTCACTACTTCTTCACTGTAAATTCTCCCAATTTAGTATTTTTGTTTCCTTATCAATAAATTAGGGGGAAGGATTCCTCCCTCCAATTGCATCAAGAAAATAATAATAAATAAATAAAAAGTCTGCCATGACAATATGATAACCTAATTCCTCTTTTTCCCTCTCCTTTTAACTTAGGGTATATCAAGATAAACATCGACGGTAGTATTAGAGGTGACAGAGGTGGCGCTGGCTTTATCATCCGTGATCTTGACATTCGGTTGCTGACGGTAGGAAGCTCATCTCTATTGGAGCCTTCCATCCTAAGTGCTGCACTTTGTGCCGTTTGAACAGACATTATTTGTGCTCGACAGAAGTTGCAGATAGAGAGAATCATGATTGAGATCAACTCAGCTATCGTGATATGCTAGATTCAGAGCGACACATCACAGTTCGAGATCCATCCACTTATTCACGATATTCAGCTCTGTCTTCATAACTTCATAGTCATTTCTGTTCCGCACATCTTTCAAGAAGCGAACATTGCCGCTGAATAGGTCGTTTTTTTTTTGTGACTGAGTATACTGATGATTGGACATGGTGTCAGGGCCAAACCTATCCCCAAATCTTGTAGGATATTTTATTTTTCAACTTTGTAGGATGTACTCATGCTAGATCGATGTTAGTATCTGTTTGTACCAAAAAAAAAAAAATTTATTTCACTCTATCCTTCCATTCTTCCTCACCCTCCTCACTATTGCTCATGATAATCTCTCCGTTACTCTATCAAATATAGTTGCTAAATGAAATGAACTATGAAGAGTACAATTCTTATCAAAATAAAAAAATAAATTTTTATTTTAATATTTTATTAGATATTTTTCTGTCTCCCTTGGATGATAGTGGTTGTATGTTGTCATTGCAAATATTCAATACCTCCAAGATATATAGATGATTGGCTCGCAAAAAAATTAATGCATAATTATAACATCTTAGCTAGTACTTTGCACATGCGCATGTACGTAGTTACACAACCAATTCAAATCATTTTTGAAGCCTGTGATTACATGTACTTGACACAACTCTATATATTATGCTGTGATTGAGATCTTTTAGAAATGATATCATGTTAGTGATTAGCAAAAATATTTTCCAAGAAGTAGAACTAAGAGCTTGATGATCTTATAATTTTAAAATCACTCATACTTTAAATGTCGTATCTCAGCAATTTAGCAGTAAAATTTTAAATTAGACAACCTTTATTTATCCAATTAATTTAACAATAAATAAGATCACAAGATCTAAAACATAAATTATCATATTAACATGTTTTCTGGTCTGCATGCGTCACATATATGCCTCCTGAGCAGTCTATTGAAAGAAGAATGGAATTTAGGTCGATATTTAGGTCTGCTACAGAGTGGAAGTTGGGTTTGTATATCAGGTTATGCCATGTCTTATCGAGAGCAATTTACGACCCTTAGCACGCCCTGGCCCATATCTAGAGTGTGAGCCGGAATCTAGTCCTGCCACGATGTGCCAGCCGGCCAGCCCCGTGCTGGATCGGCCCTACTCCAATAAACATATATAAATTATGGATTTTGCGGCGGTGCCTTAAAAATTATTTTAATTTTTTTAATATTTATTTATTTTTGTTCATCAAATTGAATATAGACCATCCAAATTTCAGCTGGTTGATATTCTCATGACTGATACGATAAATATTTCAAAGAAAAAAAGAAAAAATTTGTAAAGGAGGCATAAGCAGACAGAAGGAGCAAAATAATCGCAGGCACTCGCCACCAAAAAATAGGACGCAGAGCGAAGGAGGATAGACTATCGGATAGAGCAGAGGAACCATCAGTGTTGACTGCTGTGGAGGTAGACGGGGTTTGCGGGGTGCAAAGCGAAGGAGGCGCGGGCTAGGGGGTGGGTGGATGGGGGTGTCGTGGGGACCGGGGGATGGTTGATGGTGCGGAGAAGCCACGAAATTGGAGGGGAGGAGGGCGCGAAGAGGATCCATGATACGGAGAAAGTCTACTATTTTATAATTATGTTCTTATTTTCTTAATTTTTTTTTTAAGAAAATCTTGTGCCGTCACAAGTACATTGATCTGCCCTCCAGAGCGTAAGTTTTTTGTTGGGTTTTTTCGAAGAATGCACTGGACCAAGACAACGATGTTCCAACATTCTTCCGCCTTCTTATGCTTTCCTGTACTTATCGAGAACGCAGGCATGCATCTTTAGCTGTGCATAAACGCTTCTATCAATAAATAACCGGATGGTAATACCGCCCTTTTCCATTAGGGATAAAAAAAGAAAAAAACCTTGTCTCCAGAATTAATGTGTAAAGGCTTGTCCTTAAACTGCTGATGCGTTCATCCAAAATAGATGTCTCACGCTAGTCTAGAGCCACAGATGAAATGTTTATGGGAGACGGCCCAAGGGCCCTGGAAATTAAAAGTAACATATTTTTCTTAAAAAAATAAAAAAAAAATATTTTTTAAAAGTTTGATCAATATGATTTTGCTTAGTTGTTCGCCTTCTAATGGTACTCCAACCAGGAGAATCCCTCGCCTCTTCTTTATATTATACGCATCACATATGGCATTCGAAGTGAGCATCTTGGATAATTAAACATCTCTTTTGGGGCGGTGGAATAGCTCTTATCAACTCAATCATGACTGCTCTTCCGTCTTATTTCATGTCTATGCTTAAAACATTCGAAATAGGTGCTTAACAGAATTGATCAAATGCATCGAGTCTTTTTGTGGAAGGGTCAAGAAAAAGATTAGTGTGTTTCACTGTTTGGTGAATGGGGATTGGCTCTGTAGATCAAAAGAGCAAGGTAGGCTAGCAATCACAAATACGGAGCAAATGAATCTAGCTCTTTTTCTCCAAATGGACTTGAAAATATATTGTTGGTTCTGTTTCTTCTAGATGGAAACAAATCAAATAGGCGTACTATGTGAATAAAATGCTCGACATGAGAGCGAAAAGGAACTGCAAAATGTATGTCTTCAATTCGGAAGGGTGCCCGCATCAAACTCGATACTTTTTGGAGCTGCATGTCCTTCAAACTAGATGATGGTTCTAGAATACGGCTCTAAGAGGATGCTCGGCGTTGGCCTACCTTATCTCTCCATCTCTTCGAGAACTTGTACCTTTAAGCTGTGAAGCAAATTTGCTTGGTGGCCTCTTTATGGTCTCAAAGACCTCTTACTTGGAGGATTAAACTTAGAAGACCGTTGACCCTATTGTAATCACGGCAATTTGATCTACTTCAAAGTTGCTTGACTAACGTGAGGCCCTCGCAAATTGTTGATGTCCCCATATGGAAGACAATCGATAATGGTTTATTTTTAGTCGGCTCCTATCGCTTCATTGATAATGGTGAGCTATTCTGCTCATATATATTGTGAGAATCTTTGGAAAAAAGAAGATGAAGATGTTTCTTTAGTTGGCCCTGCATAATAAATTTTATACAAAGTCAGTCCTTGCTAGGAAAGGTTGGCAAGTTAGCTTGGAGTGTATCCTGTGCGGTGCAAATTTTGAAAATATCAGTCACCTCCTAATCAAATGCCGCTACGTACATTGCATCTAGTTACCATTCAAGGTACAACTAAAAATCGAAGTTTGACCAACAACCTAGCATGAGCTGTGGACTGGCTGGAGGAAGGAGAAGTTTGATAACTCGATGTGGAGAGCTACTGATCAGCCAATGGCCAGTATTTGCTGGGACTTTTGGCATGAGATGAACGCATGGAAATTTCGGAAAAAAAAGCTGCTCTATCTTCCATATGGCTCAAAAAATTCTGTAATCATTTCACTGTTGGTGTCCATATCTGTTACTTTTCAAACTAAGAGTCTGTCATAGAAAGCCATGAAGGGCTAAAAATGGATCGAATCGTAGTATATATTTATTTTATTTAATGAATATATATATGGATATAGATGTTAGTTAGATACAAAAATTTATATTCATATTTATTTTAAACTGATAAAGATACAAATCAAATAACGGAAGTATAGATATAAATATGAATATAAATCAGATGATTAAATTTTATAACAATAAAATCAAAGATATTAATAAGTAAATGATAAATCAAATTAATAGCACATTAATATAGTTATTTATTTTTTTTTAAAATTTATGTGCTATATAAAATTAAATATGATTATAAATTGAATTAGATATTTAAATATGGATGGGGTAGTTATCTATTGATTTCTATTTTTTTAATAAATATGGATATGGATACGAATATTAAGCAAATGCTCAAATTTTTATTTATATCCGAATAGATTCGGATGCAAAAATAGATCAAGATGGATATTATCGAATTTATTTTTATAACTAAAATATGGATATGGGTACTAATCAGATGCTCAAATTTCTATCCATATCCTAATAGATTTGAATATAAAAATAAATCCGGATAGATATTATCCAATCCACTTTTATCTCTAAAATTATGGGTGAGTCTTCGATCTTTGTCCCAGCATCTGTCTCCTCCTTGATCAGAATTCCTGCTAGAGCTATAGCACATCTGAAACTGAGCTTCATAGTTGGGATCTTGTGTTGAACCTTGGGCTGCATCCGTATATGCCTTTGAAACAAAGTAGTAGTGAGGAATTGCTTTTTGTTTGGGCTCTTCTTAAGTCCCACAAAAGGGGGTGTTGGTGGGAGGTTGATTATTTTGAAACAGGGGAGTTGTTTGTTTCTCTATCTAAATCCTATAGTGGTTGCTCTGCGGAAGACAGTTTCTCTTCTTGTTCTGTTTCTGTATCACTGCTCTTGTGCATATATTTTCCCTTTAGTAAATTCCAGGGGGCATTCTCCACCTCCCTTTCCATCAAAAAGCAATGTCCAAGTACATTCTCTAACCATAGAAAAGTCACTAGCGTGGAACCAAATCATACGCTATCACCAAAGCTTATCATTTAATAAACATTATCGAAAATTAAAAGAAAAAAGACAACCAACGGCGGGCAGCTCTTTGGACAAAAGGTGACGCATGTCTTCTAGGATAATGCATAATTTTCCTTATGAGGGTCTGTTTGTGATTGGACCCAAAATCCTATAAAAATCATGAATTTGGACAAATACAGCCATTCAAATCAAGCTTAGCTTAGCTACATCTACACAAAAGAATATTTTTGCAGTGGGCCAGTCTGAATTTTATAGAAAGAAAAAACCTCAGCCCACTCTAGAAATATTATAGGTTTGTATAATTGTATAAATCTAAATTGCTCAAGCCTGATTTGGATAGTTGTATTGGCTCAAATCAAAAATTAAAAAAGAAAATGAAAGTTCATCTGGATCAAAGTATGTGAAAAATATGGTACTTGGACTGAAATTCGCCCTTACGTATGGATTTGCAGGTAGATCATTTTCATGGTACAATGGACTCGGCTCAATCTAGTTCTCCTCCCATAAGCATGATCGCATGGAAGACTTGACCTAATCAACTCTCCTTCAATTGCCCAGCAAGAACATTTGGAGAAAATTAAAAGTGAAAAATAGTGAAAAATGGAAAGTGAAAAATAGTGGAAATTGGAGGAAAAATTGAAAAATTCGAAGGTTTATAGGAGCTTTCTATCTCTCACTCAAAGTACTAGTCCAAGGTCTAAGATGTGGATGTAAATTGTGATGTGCTAAAACTCAGGATCTAGAGACTTGTTATAGGCTTGGTTCGAGTAACCGCTGGAGAGGCGCATAAAAGCTTTGCTCTCACAATAAAAACCTTCATGATCTGCTATTGCAAGCAAAGGCCCGCCAACATTGTAGTGCACATAAGTCAGCCTAGTGTAAGCCACTTTGAATTTCAAAATTAAATTTGAAATCAAGGCCGTCATAATGCTTATGTAATAGTTCCGAAATATATATATATATATATGAAATTAAACTTGAGAAAAGATAAGATTCACCGCCGTCTCTATCTTCATCTCCCGACGTAAGGTTGGGAACTTGAACAATTTCTGGCGCCGTTGGTGTTCCAGCTGGGGTCAGTGTGGTTTCTCCTTCAGCAACTCCATCTTCTAATCCTGGAGGGACAATGCTACTTAAATAGAGATTCGGATATAATTTTCTGACCGCATCTCGACCGTCCTCATATCCGACGTAATAAGAAGCATACCTGCCTTCGAGGATCTCCTCCTTGAATTCCTCTAAATTTTTGAAGTCTTCGATCACTCGGCTCAATGCCTCCCTCGCTGACTCAGCTTCTGCCTTCGTCAGATCAGCATCGGCTCGAGCCAACTCAGCGTCGACCCGTGCTAAAGATGATTCCTCCTCGGCTAATGCCAATCTTTCCAGGCTGGCCCGATGTCGCCCACGTTCAGCTTTGAGTTCAGCAATGCATCCATCTCGTTCTCATCGAAGATGGTAAATGGAGTGTCTTTTGCTCTTGAGTCACTCTTAACCCATGACTCAAGAGCCAAAATATTTTGATGAGCTGACTCAAGCTCGGCTCCAGAGGATTCTAAGTCGTCAGTCAATCACGAGATTTTCTGCTGAAGTTTAGCCTCCCATTCAGCTGCCAACTTAAGCTGCTCGAGGGCTGCCGCCTTCTCAACCTCAGCGACCATCACTTTATTCATCCATGACCGATGAAAGTCGTCGAACTTCTCATAGCCGACTTTCAAAGCCGACATATCATGGATCAACTGCAGACAAAAAATGAGTTGGGTCAATGTAAAAAAAAAAAAAAGAAGGACAACTTACCCTGAGCATCATTGGGTAGAAGGACGAGAACATCTCAGCCACCATCCACTTTCTCTGATTCTCCCGGTCAGTCGGGAGAATGGCAATTTGAAGAAGCCATTTGGCCAAGGCCAACTCGTCTTCTAGGACTATGAGGCTGACGTCAACAGTACCACCCTCCGACGTGACGTCGTCTACCGAAATCACTGGGGCTTTTCTCTGATTTTTAATCGACGACCTCACATTCGAAAGCAAGGGAAAACTTGAGCTGGACTGCGTCAAGGAAACTCCTGCCGAAGCGATGACCGGCACAACTGCCGATTGCATGGGCTCAACCACAGTCTTGTTGGCCCAAACCTTCTCAGATGATGGAGCTACCGATGCTGCTATGACAGCTCCTTCTCTTGCCGCACCTACTCCAGGCGGAACAATAGGAAGCGCTATTGGAACTGACAGCGCTAGGATCGGCTCGAGAATCGATGCAAATGGTACATCGGATTCCTCAACTGGCTTTGAAGCAGGAGCTC